>NC_061846.1:391716-394216 GCF_019202785.1 Penaeus chinensis
AAATATATAAATATGATATATATGCATATATATATATATATATATATATGTATGTATATGAGTATATATATGCATATATATGTATATATAATATAAATAAACATATATACATATATACATATATATGCATATACACACACATACACACACACACACACACACACACACACACATATATATATAATCATATATATACACATATATACATATATATATATATATATATGTATGTATATATGGATATATGTATATATACACACACATATATATATATATATATATATATATATATATGTATATATATACAAATATATATACAAATATATATATATATATATATGCATATATATATGCATATATTTATATATATATGCATTTATATATATGTATATACATATATATAAATATGATATATATGCATACATATATGTGTATATATATGGATATATATATGAATGTATATGAGTATATATATGCATATATATATATATATATATATATATATATATATATATATATATATATATGTATATGTATATATAAATATAAATATACATATATACATACATATGCATATATATATATATATATATATATATATATAGATATATATATATGTATATATATACACACACACACACACATATATATATATATATATATATATATATATATATATATATGCATATATATACATATACATATATATGCATATATATATATATATATATATATATGTGCATATATATATATGTATATATATATGCATTTATGTATATGTATATAAATATATACATATAGTATAGTATATAAATATATATATATATAAATATGATATATATGCATATATATATATATGCATATGCATAAAGTATAGCACATGCATAATGCATAGCACATGCATAATGCATAGCACATGCACAATGCATAGCACATGCACAATGCATAGCGCATGCACAATGCATAGCACATGCACAATGCATAGCATATGCACAATGCATAGCACATGCACAATGCATAGCACATGCACAATGCATAGCACATGCACAATGCATAGCACATGCACAATGCATAGCACATGCACAATGCATAGCGCATGCACAATGCATAGCACATGCACAATGCATAGCACATGCACAATGTATAGCGCATGCACAATGCATAGCACATGCACAATGCATAGCGCATGCACAATGCATAGCACATGCACAATGCATAGCACATGCACAATGCATAGCACATGCACAATGCATATGGTTACGGCGGCGATCAGGATCGCTTCGGAGCAGAAGGTGCTAAGAATCCTCGGCCAAGAACAGGCCGCCCCACGTTGATGAACCTTTGCACATATAATCTAAGGACAATGAGAACGGAATCCGTCTTCCTAGCATTACTTGAGGAACTCTCCTTCATTAAATGGGATGTTGTAGGACTCTGTGAGGTTAGAAGACTAGGCGAAGAACAGAAGATACTAAATGAGGACACGTGCTCTATTGGAGAGGTAAACCTCAGGGTAGCAAGCAAAAATTAGGGATAGGTTTCTTAGTTCACAAACGTTTAGAAAAGAATATAGTATAATTCCATAGTATAAACGAAAGAGTGGCTTTAGTAACAATTAAGCTAAATAATAGGTATAACATAAAGATTGTTCAAGTCTATGCTTCAACCTGCAGCCACAGTGATGACGAAATAGAAAGCTTCTATGAGGATGTTAATTTTGCCAGCGAAAGAGTAAAAACCCATTTCACAATAATTATGGGAGACTTTAATGCCAAAATAGGTAAAAAGACAGAAGGAGAAACCGTAGTGGGAAAGCACGGAGTAGGCACTAGGAATGTCGACTTTGCGGGGGCTCTATCACTCAATATCATGAATACGTTCTTCGAAAAAAAAACTAGAGCGGAAGTGGGTGGACATGGAAGTCGCCGTCGGACATCAAAAACGAAATTGACTTCATAATTTCAAATAAGCGTGATATAGTAAAAAAAATGTGGAAGTTATTAATAAAGTAAATGTTGGCAGCGACCATAGGTTGGTCAGAGGCCAAATTATATTACACCTCAGAAGGGAAAGGAATAAACTAATACGAAAACCGCAGCCAAACCTAGCTAACTTGAAGACCAAAGCGACAGAATTTAGCATCAACATCCAAAACAGATATTCACTTCTCAGCGACGAAGATCTCAACACTGCCCAAATCAACAAACAGTTCAATGACATAATAGAGGAAGCTGCACTTGAAGTAGGCAGTAGGAACGTCAAACAAAACTCCAGTAAGCTCTCGATAGAAAAAAAAAAAAAAAAACGTAGGGTCATGGAAGCATCCTCAAATAAGGACAAAATAAAATTAGCTGAACTAACAAAAACTATAAACAAAAAGAAGAGAGAAGATGTACGGAAATTCAATACTCAAATAATAAATGAAACAGTGATCTCAGGTACCAGCATGAATACAGCTAAGAGGAGACTAGGAATAGAAAGAAATCAAATATATGCAATA
>NC_061846.1:409216-411716 GCF_019202785.1 Penaeus chinensis
TCTCTCTTCTCTTCCTCCTCTCCTTTCTGTTCTCTCTCTCCTCTCATTTTTTCCCCCTCTTTTCCTTTCTGTAAACCTCATTTTCTCTTATTTCCTCACTTCTCCTTTCTCCCCCGCCCCCTCCCTCCCTCCCTCCCTCCCTCCCTCCCTCCCTCCCTCCCTCCCTCCCTCCCTCCCTCCCTCCCTCCCTCCCTCCCTCCCTCCCTCCCTCCCTCCCTCCCTCCCTCCCTCCCTCCCTCCCTCCCTCCCTCCCTCCCTCCCTCCCTCCCCCTCTCTCTCTCTCTCTCTCTCTCTCTCATCTCTCTCTCTCTCTCTCTCTCTCTCTCTCTCTCTCTCTCTCTCTCTCTCTCCCCCCCTCCCCCTCTCTCTCTCCACCCATTTCTTCTCTCTCCTCCTCTCTCTTTCTCTCCCTGTTCCCCTCTTTAGCAACTCCTCCCTCCCCCTTCCTCCCAGTTCCTTGAGCAACCAGCCCTTGTGAAACAGTTTGGGCAACAGCGTGACCTTGTGACCTTACTGCACAGTGACCTGCCTTGGTGAAGGAGGGAAAGGGGAGCAGTTGAATAAAGGAGGAACTGAAGTAAATTAGAGGAGGAGAAAGAGGAAGAGAGGGAGGGGAAGAGAAGAGAGAGAAGGAAAGAAAGAAAGAAAGAGAGAAAGAGAAAGAGAGAGAAAAAGTTTATTGTAGTTCAAAGCTGGAGAAAATATAGGTAGATATATATGCCATATTTTAATTTGTTTGTGTATTTTAACAGGATATTGTGGGATTTCAGTTTTATGTATAGTAGTAGTATAGTATTATTATTATGGGTGTAATTAGTATAATTATTATTATTATTATAATTATCACTATTATTATTATTGTTATGTCACTATTATTGTCATCCTCATCCTCTTTATCATTTTCATTATTATTATTGTTAAAGTTAACTAGATCTGCAGCAAGAGAAAGCAGAAAATTCAAGTGAATATATTTTGTGATATAAAATGGGATGTAGTTTTGATGAATAATGAAAAGAGAGCAAGGAAAATAAAGAGAAAGGAAAGAAGAAGAAATAAAAAATGATAAAAAGTCTCTGTGATTAACAAGATTTCCTGAAAAGGGAGGAGAAAAATAATTATTGGCCATAATCCGAGAAGAGCCCAGTTTGCGCGATGACTGACATCGGGGCGAAGGTTGCTGAGGTGAGGAATGAAATAAGCGCAGTGGAAGTAATAGGAGTGAGATGATGGTGGTAGAGTCGACGCATTTGATGATATTATTGTACAGTGATTGTGACGATAATGACAAGGAAAAGGACTCCACTAAGGTGATGGGGTTATGATCACAAGAGTACAAGAAAGATTAGGAATTGTAATAGTGATGATGATATTCATAATAATAATAAATGTTGTGATAAGATAATTATAATAATGAAAATAGAAGTAGTACAGTAATAATGATGATGGTGATAATGCTAGAATTCTGGAAAAGAGTCAGGCAAGAATTGATTTGCAAGGGAAACTGTGTTGGAGTGTGGCTTGCTTTGACTACAGGTTGTACGACCTGTGTGCGGCAGAAAAATCAAAATGGGCAAATGGGTTTATTTAAATGAAAAACAGCTTTGTCTTTAGGCTTATTCCCTAATGGGTGTGTGTGATCCTTGTTTTGTTTTTATTATTATTATTATTATTATTTGTAGGAACCGAGAGTCCAAAGAATACAAATTCTTAGTAGCAGTGAGTAAAAAACAAACAAGCTTATAAATGAAATAAACTTGATGATAGTGATCTGAAGTATTGTCAAGTGTACATTCTGTGTGAGGTGAGGTCATCCAGTCTCAGTGTCTGTAATGGCAAATTATACGTTCATGTTTTTTTTAAGGAATTCCAAGGTAGTGCCGCATGGATTTTAAAATCTGGTACTGCTTTAGTATTCTCTAGTACCGTAGCTGCCCTGCAGGAGGCAACCCTAACTGGCATCGGCCTCCTTGGTCTTCCATGGACTAGCATAGCTGGCTCTAACATATTCTAGACTAACCTGCTAGTTAAATGGAGTTATAGATATGGATTTGGAAATATGAAACTATAGCCTATCATTGGCAATCCTGTTCATTGATATTAATTTATTTAGTTTACAGTTTTTGCTGAGAACTTTTACTTGCATGTAAAGATAAACTTTTCCAATATTATCTCTCCAACAATAGGCCATAGGTGCCAGCTGACATTCTCAGGTGATTCCATCACATGATCCCCCATTTTCAGTTGATTTGTGCGACTTAGGATCATTGCCGACAGTTCATCTCCAAGCACGGCAGTTCTAACACCTTTGCTTTGCCTTGTGGTGATAATGATGATGATAATTTAGAAAATGATAATAATCCTGATAGTTATTACAGTATTTTGTAATCCTCCCCCATGCCATGCCCATGCCTCTACTTTCCACTTTCACATTGTTTACCTTTGTCAATATTACCGTCGCCAGTCATTATTGGCAGGCTCCCTCCCTCCTTCGTATTCCTAC
>NC_061846.1:418489-423489 GCF_019202785.1 Penaeus chinensis
GTCTCTATTAGTCTTTCTTTTTCTCTCGACTGTTTACCACATTTTATTTATCTATGTTTTATTAAGTCCTTAGGGGATAACTTAGGAGAAGTCCTAACTGGAGGTCGTTATAAGTGTGCAGGGCAGGGGCTGCTATAGTGCTGTGGGACAGTAGGTGTTGTTAGTGGTGCTAGGAAACATTGTGAACCGAACAACAGAAGGAACAAATCTTTTTACTTTATACACTTTATTGTTATGTGTCCATGTATTTGTTGCTTAACCCGAAAGACCTACGACTAGTGAGATTGTGAAGCATTTCTTTTCTTTGTCTTTTTCTTTTTTAATGATTCAAAGTTCTATATTAGTTTGAAGGAAAGACATTTGGATACATTTCTTTTTCGTAGCATGTTATAGAATTGAAATCAGAGAAAGTAGAAAGCCATTGAATCCAGACATTTGTGGAAGCTCTCTTTTATTACACATATTTGCTCTGTTTCAGATTAAACAGAAATGATAAGATGACCATAACTATCTCTGCTTAGCTTTTTATCTATTCATTGTTTGCAAACTCGTTTTGTATTTAAGAGACACAGTTGGTGCTGATGGTACTTATTAAGAAGACTTAGTTACACTTGAATAGTGATGGAGTTATAATTTCATCACTTTAAGAGAAAGGATTTTAAGGAGTGAACTTTCCTACTTGATTATTTGATCCTCTTTTTCTCCCTCGCAACTCGCTGTTTTCAGAGTCAGAGGCGGTTCTCAGTTCTTTTGGGAATAAGAGCTTATCAAAGACACATATGTATGGCAGAACAAGAGGCATTGTGGGAATAAGGGGAATAAGAAGAGCCAGAGTTAGCCCACTTCTGTTTTGGTGGAACTGCAAGGGCAATGCCACTAGGTGCTTTGGTTCGCCTTGTCTGA
This sequence comes from Penaeus chinensis, assembly GCF_019202785.1. Taxonomy (NCBI): domain Eukaryota; kingdom Metazoa; phylum Arthropoda; class Malacostraca; order Decapoda; family Penaeidae; genus Penaeus; species Penaeus chinensis. The sequence goes on from NC_061846.1 coordinate 419,393, forward strand.
AACAGTATTTAGTTTATAAGAGAGCTGTTTTCCTGGCAACTTTAGCTCTTCCACTCTCCTTCCTCCCAGGGTTGATGCGGTGACTGCTTTCTCTTGTGGATGCTTACATAATTTTAAGTTCATTTGCAGACTGGAATAAAAAGGTCGTTCCATGGTTTATGTATGGATTTTCATTGTTATTTCATACTTTCTTTAACTTAAGAAAATTTATATAGAGAATTTATATAGAAAGCATTTTTATCAGTGGTCAGATCAGGCAGTAGAGAAATAAACAAAGTTGAATTATAAATACAAAGCATGTGACACATAAAGTGTAATTATTATTACTTATGGTGTGCACTTTTTCAGTCAACAGGTCTGAACAGTATTGGAAAGACAGTATTGTAATTGTGTCAAGTAAACCATAGAACAAGTAGCATCTTTGAAAGAACAATATTCATTGTCATGAGAAAGCACAAATTTTGTGAGGATGGTTCTCCATGTTTAATTTTATGTCTGTCTGTGTGTTGTCTTATCCTGCATGAGCAATTTCAGGAGTGTGCTAATCACATGCTTTTCTGTTTTGATCAACTGCAGTGTAATTTGTATCTATTTGTTAATATTCTTGTCAAGTAGGGGTTAAAGAAACGGGTGTTTAATCAGACTTACTTTATGTAAAGAAAACATTAAGTATAAATTTCATCTTGTAAAAAAAACTAGGCAGTTGGATTCTTCGTTTACCTTACAAGCACAGGAATGGTGCATTTAAGCCTGTGTCCTTTGCAGGTCTAGAGTATAGATGAATTGACGGATTTCTCATTATTTTAAAGGAACCCATCTCATTCCATCCAGGCAACTTTCAAAGGTTATCTCTCTGAATTTTACGTAAGAGTCAGACATATTTGCGTAATGGGTAGATTTTTTTATATACATAGTGACATTTGATATTACCGTATAGTTTTGATACATTTTTTGCTTCTTAGGTCAAGTGGTTAATTTCAACAATTTGACCACCAGATCCTTTTTTACGTAAAAGAGACTGTAGCGTGTAGGCAGTGGGACAATAGTGATGAAAGTAGATATAACATTGTAAATTGAAGAAACTATTAGGCAGAATGTCACGTCAGCTCCAGCACAGTGGAGGCATTTCATTTTTGCGTGGAAGGGAAAGAAATAAGGGACGCACGTGGGAACTCGGTGATGTCGTACAAATTTGAGGTTTTCCTTTCCTTTGTTCAAGTGATGTTCCCGGGTCTAAAGGGCGGGCTTTTATTACATGGGAAAATGTAGGAAGATGGAAGTAGTTTTACATGATTATTATATTAATTCAGATAATAATTTTCCATTCTTCAGTATTTTTAAAAAGGTTTTAATTTGTATATATATATATATTTTTGTTTTTGCCTTTGTGTTTTGTACTTATATAGTATGAATGTATGTTCCTTGTTGATAATTTTGTTCATTATTCTTATTATCATCATTTATCCATTCAGTGAATCTGACCTATAGATTTAAAAGAATGAAAAAGACATAACATAATTTGCCTACAATAAAACAAATAAAATTAATATCATCAATAAAAAAAAGTATGTTTGAAGTTTTTGAAACACCCTTTATGTATGCTGGCTTTTGAGAGAGAAAGAAAGAAAGAGAGAGAGAGAGAGAGAGAGAGAGAGAGAGAGAGAGAGAGAGAGAGAGAGAGAGAGAGAGAGAGAGAGAGAGAGAGAGAGAGAGAGAGAGAGAGAGAGAGAGGGGGGAGAGAGAGAGAGAGGGGGGGGAGAGAGAGAGAGAGAGGGGGGGGAGAGAGAGAGAGAGAGGGGGGGAGAGAGAGAGAGAGAGGGGGGGGAGAGAGAGAGAGAGGGGGGGAGAGAGAGAGAGAGAGGGTGGGAGAGAGAGAGAGAGAGAGGGTGGAGAGAGAGAGAGAGAGAGAGAGGGGGAGAGAGAGAGAGAGAGAGAGGGGGAGAGAGAGAGAGAGAGAGGGGGAGAGAGAGAGAGAGAGGGAGAGAGAGAGAGAGAGAGAAGAGAGAGAGAGAGAGAGAGAGAGAGAGAGAGAGAGAGAGAGAGAGAGAGAGAGAGAGAGAGAGAGAGAGAGAGAGAGAGAGAGGGGGGGGGGGAAGAGAGAGAGAGAGAGGAGAGGAGAGGAGAGGAGAGGAGAGGAGAGGAGAGGAGAGGAGAGGAGAGGAGAGGAGAGGAGAGGAGAGGAGAGGAGAGGAGAGGAGAGGAGAGGAGAGGAGAGGAGAGGAGAGGAGAGGAGAGGAGAGGAGAGGAGAGGAGAGGAGAGGAGAGGAGAGGAGAGGAGAGGAGAGGAGAGGAGAGGAGAGGAGAGGAGAGGAGAGGAGAGGAGAGGAGAGGAGAGGAGAGGGAGAGGAGAGGGAGAGGAGAGGGAGAGGGAGAGGGAGAGGGAGAGGGAGAGGGAGAGGGAGAGGGAGAGAAGGGGGGTTAGAGTGGATAAAGTGAATTTCTGAATGACAGCAAGGATGGGAGAGAAAGTGAGCAGAAACAAAATTTTACAACTGAAATTATAAACATTCAGAATCAAATTTTCTAAATTACTAATGTTCTCTTTTGTAAGATTTTACATTATTCTTGACTTTGGTTGGTGCTGTTACTGATTCAACAAAAGGAAACCCACAAGGAGCTGGTTTTTGGGCGTTAGGTTGTTCTTCACATAACCTGCTTTCCTTGCAAATTCTTGGAACTGTGCCGTGGAAGCATAGAAGAGAGAGAGTAGAAAAATGTATAATGTCCATTATCTCTCGGCTAAATTGCACAAAGTAAATTAAAGTCTGAAAAATACAAGCAGATTGTTCAAATAGTTCTATTGGTTCAGTTTTTATTTGGAATCCTCTGTGTGTGTGATAATAATGAAATTTTTTGCAGCTTGTGTCTGAGGAAGTTCATCCACTTCCTGTACCGTAGTTTCTTTGCATAAATTTCAGATGCAGGAATCATGTAGTTGGGAGATATAACCCTTTTTTTATTTGTGTATTTATTCTAGAGGATTTGTGTTCACTTTGCAAGCATGTTAGAATAGGTAGCGCAAAGTAAAGTATTGCTTTCCCTTCAGCTAGAAATACATTAATTTTCAAAAATAAGCATGGATTCATTGCAGGAAATTTCGTTCAACAGAGAATTGATCTTTTTAATCTGCCCTGTCTCAGGGTACTACAAGGGAAGTTCTTCATGTGTTACCCACAACCACCAGGAATATCTTGTTGCTTCTAAAACCATTAGTATTTGCTTTGCTCTTTTTATGTAAAGCAATTGGTTGTCCTGCTTAAATTCATGGTAATTCAGTGATATTTATTGGTTCTTTCACTTCTTGCCTAGATCAACTAGATATGAATTCCTGCATTTGAAAATGTACACTTTTTTTCTTTCTTTCTTTCTTTTTCTTTCTTGCTACATTACAATGTGTTGTAGAGATTTGTATATAGATATATTCAAGAATGTAGTTTGGAAAAAAAAAAATAAGTTATATAAAGAAATATATTTTCATTGTGTTGCAGTTTCATTCCACAATCTTGGAGTTATGTTGCAAAAACCTGAGCATACAATAGATCCAAAAATTGAGTTGAGGACATTTGCAAATGACTTCGACCACTTGAAGGAGGAAGCAAAGCAAAAGTGAAATGAATGTGGATGAGGGTGTTGAATCCGATTCTCTGTCGTGACTTCATTTCATCCATTTGTGGTCTACTGTTTTGATTTAAATTCCATATAAAGTGAAGACAATCACATGATAGTAGTGAGATTATTGTTCATATATTTTTAATCAATCTAAAAGTTTGTTGTTAATAAATCCCATCAAAGAATGGCATTTTATTTTATCCTTATAACTCATAAAGAACATTATTTCTTTTCTTTGTTTTTAATAGTATTGTGGGGCTGGACATCCAGACTTAGGCTTGTCCTCCATTTGAAACGTGCCCCAAAATAGCAATTACTATTAGGAAAAACTACTAGCATTATCCCATATTATTATTTTAAATTTCCATTTAAGGGAAGGGAATTTTTTTTATAGAAAACCCAAAATATGTAATAGCCTTAAAACTATTATATTAATTCTCCTTTAACCAGTAATGGATGCACCAATGCTTTTAACATTATATCATTAA
>NC_061846.1:438489-440989 GCF_019202785.1 Penaeus chinensis
AGAATCCTGAGAATGAAATAAGGGAACAGGGATGGTAGTGAAGTATCGGGAAGAGTGACAGGAAGGGAGGGATCCACAGAAGGACACTGTTTTGACTTAAGGGAGTCAGATGAGCATCTAAGTGGTGGTGGTAAGGATAATGGGGAAAGAAGAGGGATTGGTGATGCACATGGAGGAGGAGAGGAGGGGTGATTTTAGGTGAGTGAGAGGAAGAGGGGTAGGGGGAGCTTGAGGAGGAGGAGGATGGATATCGGCAGAGCGACTAAAGGTATTAAAGGGTGGATGAGGGAGTGGATTATTCTCTTGAGTTATGTTTATGAACTTTTGGAGATAAGTTGGGTGGGGAGGTCTGAAAACAAAGGTTTTCGTATGCGGAGGAATAGATGCGCGAGGAAAAGAGGGAGAGGTTGGTGTAGGAGAGGCTGTGGTAGAAGATGAGGTGGAACGTCTAGATTGTCTGGTGCGACGGAGGAGGAGGAAGGGGAGGCACAGGGGAAGTGGTACAGATTGGAGTATCTGGATTTAGACTGGAAAAGTGGAGATAGGTTGGTTCAGGGTAGAAGGAAGAGGTACTGGGGGAGATGTGACTTCTTGAGAAGATGGGAGGGGAGCGGAGCGAAGTAGTTTTCGAATAGGTAGAAAGAGAAATACCTCTTCGGCGTGCTTCTTGTCTGGCCTCACGTAGAGTGAGGTCTATTTTGAATCTTAGAACTACTACCTCAGATTCGAGCTTGTAGGTAGGGCAGTTTCTATAGAATACATTGGAGCCACAATTGGCACATGTGCGTGATTGAGCAGAGCAATTTGAACGGTCATGACCAGGTTGGGCACATAGAGGGCATCGGGCTATGGAGTGACATTGTTTGGGTGGCCAAAACGCCAATATTTATGACACTGACGGGGAAGAGGTCGATATGGTTGGACAGGACACTCCACTCCACCAATATAAACTTCATGGGGGAGGTTATGTCTATGGAAGCTAATCTTGGCAATATTTGCGAAGGGCTAACGCTGGCCTCTGGGAGGAATAGTGTAGCACTGGACTACCACTGCATCATAGTCGACGAGGCAGGCGAGCAGGTCGTTTTCACAGTCTGACCAGTCCTTGTTGTAGACTGGATAGTCAGCTGGAGAGACGGAAACAGTTCCGGTACAGATATTAAGGGAGGAGTGAGGTTGGGCAAGAATAGGTTTAAAAGGGAGGTCAGTCAGGGTAGATTGTACACGAGCTTGAGACTCAGATGCAACTGTAACAAGGCGAAAACGATCACAACGACTGCGAAAGGAAACTTTGCCTAATTGTTTTTGGAGACATTGTTGGCAGAGATGGGTATTGTCAGAATAAAGAGCTGTAGGGAGAATCCCAAAGAATTCATCCCTCTTGGCTAGACCAAAAAGGGTATTTAAAAGGTTTGCAGAGGTGGAAGCAGTAGAAGGATGAGGGCGGGAGAAAGATGGGTTGGTATGGAGAGGGGTAATTCTATTGGGAGAACAATGAGGATGGAGAGTAGAAATAAGGGGGTGGGGTAGACATTGAAGAAGTCTGTGCAGCAGAAGATTGAGTGGAAGATGTTGAGAGAGAGGAAGGGGTGTATTCTGAAGGTTGATGATTCGGAATGGATAGAGTTGAAAGCAAACATGGCTCCCGAGGCCATGGCTCCCGAGGCCGTTCATGACTGACACAAAGCCTTTCATCCTTTCAGCATGGCTCTTACACCTTAGTAAGTGGACAGAAGAAGGGAAGATAAGGAAAGAGATGTTGGGGTGATCCCCTACATTGGGCCCCAGTCTCCGCCCCCCCCCCCCACGACAACAACGAACAAGGCATTAGGGGGGTGATGAGGTTGGCCAGGAATGAGTTTGCCAGTGAAGTCAGTCAGGGCTGTCAATGCTTTAGCTTGGTATCCGGATGTACTATGGCAAAGTATGAACATCAGGGCGGCTGCATAAGAAAATTTGTCTACTTGCTTTTAGAGGCATTGTTGGTAAAGGAGAGTGTTATCAGAGGGAGGAGCTGAGGGGGGATCACCAAAAATAGATCCCATTTGGCTGGGCTAAAAAGATTTGTAGAGGTGGGGGTAGTAGCAGGACGGGGCCTTATGGAAGAGGGGAGCAATACTGCAATGAGGTAGATGATAAGGCTGCAGAGCACCAATAAGGGAGGAGGGGGTAGGAGATGAAGTAGAGGGTGTTGGGAGAGGAGGAATGTTTCCTGGAGGTTGAGTAATGACCGGTGTGGATGATTTGGACTGAACTGGGGTGATAGCAGGCGTTGAAGAGGGGGTAGTAGTAGTGTTCAGTGTCGTGGTCAGAGGGAAGCCTGGGGTCGGGGAACCGGGAAAATTAAAATCAGTGGGGCTAGTTGAGAAAGGGGCAAGCGTCATTGCCCCTAATTGGAGTACAAAATCTTCATTACTGGCCGTGGTAGGCCACCGGGTTCCCTTGAGGGATAAAGGCTAGACAACTAAACGGGAATACCGTCCCCATGGCTCCCCCAGGC
>NC_061846.1:445989-450989 GCF_019202785.1 Penaeus chinensis
TGTGGTGGTGGTGATAATGGTGGTGGTTGTGGTGATGGTGATAATAATTATAGTGATAATAAGAGTAACAACAATGATACTAACGATGATATTGATATTAATAAACAATAATAAATACAATAATATGCAGATTTAGAGATAAAAAGGAGAGAAGGACTGCGCGAAAGAAAGTGTGAAAGAACAAGGAAAACAAATGTAGAAGAAGGTATGAAAGAAAAGGAAAAATGTCATAACACAAAATGTATAAGTGATGGTCGTGTAGTTTTGGCACATCCTAAGCACTCGACACTCCACATTAATCTCGATATACGTGCATTCGACACATTTTACATATTCGACACAAAATGTATGCATTCGACACTACAATTATCAAAACACGCTTTCCACACACTCCATACAATCGACACAAAGTACTCGCATTCGTCGCGTCTCAGGTATTTGACACATACTACACAAATTAGACCCAAAACACATTTTATAGATTCGACACAAAATAAAATACATACATTCGACACACTTCCCGCATCAGACACAAAATTCAAGTATTCAACACACTCTACACATTCGACACACACTACACACATACAACACACTCCACAACTGAACACAAAACACATATTCGTATTCCACACATCTCATGCACTCGACACATCTCACGCACTCGACACATCTAACGCATTTCACACATCTCACGCATTCTACGCACCTCGCGCGATCAACACCGTTCGTGCATTCACCACATAACACACATACGACCCACTCCTCACATGTGACACATCTCACGCACTCGACCCAGCCTTCGCCTAGCACGTACCAGCGCCGTGCACTCCGGGATGCAGTATCCCGCGAGGGTGAAAGAGGGCAAGGCTGGCGGGATGGCCATCTTGGCCGTGTACTCGAGGCCAAGTTCCATGATGCCTGCGTCGTATGGCCGCGGCCGAGGGGTGTAGTGCAGCTGGACGCCAGAGCTGTCCACGCGGCCTGTGGGGGGAGAGGGGAGGGTAAAGGGAGAGGGTGCCTCTCTTTTATTTTATTTTATCTTATTTATCTATTTTTTTTTTTACCTTCGTTTCTCTTTCTTTTCTTGATTTTTCTTTCCTTCTTTCTTTTGTTCTTTCCTTCTATGTATCTCTTTCCCCCCCACCCTTTTTTTTTTTTTTCGGGCGCAAAAAAAGGGTGCATCGGGGCAAGAACCAGCTACTCTAAGGAGGGTGACGTAAACGGGGTCGAACACCACGAAGCAGGGACCAGGACCTGACAGCCTCACCTGCAAAGAGTCCTGGGTTGTTGTAATGAACCTCCAGCATCAAGAAAGGGTTGAAGTCCGGGCCTCCAATGGGTAGACCAGCTTCCTGCAGGGATAAAAAAAAAGGTCACAGTGTCACAGGTCATCATTCGAGCAAAATTTAGAGGTTTCAGTGAATCACAACGAAGAAAGAAAGATGGAAGAAAAAGAAATAGAAGACAAAGGCAAAATCAACGAATCTGAATAGGAGATAATTTTTTTGTCAGAAACGTACAGATCTATTGTCCCTCTAAGGGAGCTATGAGAAACAAACAGCATCAGAGTAGAAAAAGACTCCTTATGGAAAGAGAGAGAAAAAAAGAAAAGAGCAGATAATCAGAGACAAGGGGAGACAAAAGAGACACGGAAACAGACGGAAGGCCCTGAGAAAATTCACCAGAAAGTAGACAGCCGACCGCACGTGAACTCACTTGAGGGTAGACGAAGGCGGACGCCCCCATGGCCCAGGCTGCCAGCACCTTTTTGCAGGCGTTGATTTCACGCGGGCGGTCGGGGGAATGGCACGGACCCTGGAGGGGGGGGGGGGGCGTTAACAAAGCTTTCAGGGGGGTTTAGTCAAGAAAAGAAAGGATGACATGTGAGGAAAAGAGAGTTTGTCGAGGCAAAAATTGGACTTAATATGAAAGTCAGCACACATATGTGAACAGGTCTTAGATGTGAGAAAGCGCATTTCATGTGAAATTGGGACTACTGTTATGTAAAAAAAATATGTTTTGCAAAGGAGTACCACAAAAATATATGGTTTGGGAAGGAAAATTGCAGCTGAATATGATGTTAGGATTTGATTTTCACTCCCGATTCTCTGCCTTTTAAACACTTCCCAACATGAGAAATATGAAATAAGAATCTTGACCCAGAAGAAATTTCTCCCGCCCTCTTGCACAGCTCGGATGGAAACGCGAAGAACTTTTTCCTTATTAGATCAAGCTGTCTTTATATTCTAACTCTAGCACAGCAAACAGTCCTAGTTTCTAGTCAATGATAAAGCTTAACACCTCAGCGTATTGAATAAAGCTGTGAAGTATTCTGCGCTCGCCATTTTTTATCAGGTGCCTGTCACTTCTAATTTCTGGCACAGCAAACATTCCTATTTTCTAGGAAATGATAAATCTATACATCGCAGAGAACTCTATAAATTGGCAATTTCTCATCAAGTGCCTTTATATATTCCAACTTTTGATACAGAAAACAGTTCTAATTTGTTGTCAATGATGAGGCTAAACACCGTAGAATATTCCAAGCTGTGAGGTGTCCTCCTCTGGCCATTTCTTCTAAGTGTTGGCTAATGCAGAGGTCTCTTGACTCTAAAACATCAAGACGGAATGAACATTGTAGAGATCAAAAGCACGTTTGTGATTTGTCCTTACACGATAAAAGTACATCGACTGGTGCTGTTCCACAGATCTGGAAAGCACGTTGAAACTGTATTTAAAATATTTTGTTATATGATCCTTCTGAAGCGTGTAACTTACCTGGTATAACGCTTTGCACCTGGTTCTTGTCCGGTTCACAGTCTCTTGGGATTCACCTGGTATAAAAGTACATGAAATCCCCTTGTAAAGATACCCAGAACTCACCCGGTAGAGCAGAAACTTGAACTCACCCGGTACAAAAGAAAAAAGACACTCACCTGGTATAAAAGTACCCCGAACTCACCTGGTAGAGCGGAATCTAGAATTCACCTCGTATAAAGGTACCTAGAACTCACCTGGTACAACGGAACCTGGAAGTCGGGCGGGTATTCGCAGTGGAAGACCTCCATGTGGTGAACAATGTCCTCATTCCCCCGCTGAATGGAGGGACCGAACTGGGGGCACAGGGCGGAGGGGTAGAGGCGAAGGAAGGACACAACAGACAGGGGAAGAGAGAGAAAATGAGAAAGAGAGAGATAGGGTGAGAGAGAAAGAGAGAGAGAGAGAGGGAGAGAGAGAGAGAGAGAGAGAGAGAGAGATAAAGAGAGAGAGAGAGAGAGAGAGAGTAAGAGAGAGAGAGAGATAGAGAGAGAGTGTGTGTGTGTGTGTGAGAGAGAGAGAGAGAGAGAGAGAGAGAGAGAGAGAGAGAGAGAGAGAGAGAGAGAGAGAGAGAGAGAGAGAGAGAGAGAGAGAGAGAAAGAGAGAGAAGACGCGGAAATAATGAGGGAAAATAGAGATATGAAGTGAAAAGTCTGTTTACAATTCACATTGAAGTTTTGGATGAAAATTGATATATTAAGATTATTTGTATCATTGAATTTTGTTAATACTTAATATGCTCTCTCTCTCTCTCTCTCTCTCTCTCTCTCTCTCTCTCTCTCTTTGCTCTCGCTCTCGCCTTCTCTCTCTCGCTCTCTCTCTCGCTCTCTCTCTTGCTCTCTTTTTCGCTCTCTCTTCGCTCTCATCTCTCGCTCTCTCCCCCTCGCTCTCTCCTCCTCTCTCTCTCTCTCTCTCCTTCTCTCTCTCTCTCTTTTCTCTCTTCTCTCTCTTCTCTCTCTCTCCCCTCTCTCTTTCGCTCTCTCTCTCGCTCTCTCTCTCCGCCTCTCTCTCTCTCTCGTCGCTCCCCTCTCTCTCCTCTCTCTCCTCTTCTCTCTCTTCTCTCTTCTCCTCTCTCTCTCTCTTCCTCTCTCTTTTCTCTCTCCTCTTCTCCGCTCTCTCTCTTGCTCTCTCTCTCCTTTCTCGCTCGCTCGTCGTCGATCTCGCATCTCTCTCGCTCTCGCCCGCTCTCGTTTCGCTCTCTCGCTCTCGCGCCTCGATCCCTCTCTCCTTTTCTTCTCCCCTCCCTCTCTCTCTGTCTGCTCTCTTTCTCTCTCTCTCTCTCTCGCTCTCTCTCGTCTTCGCGATCCCCCTTCCCTCTTTCCCCTTTTCCCCCTCTCTCTCTCTCTCTCTCTCTCTCTCTCTTCTCTCTCTCTCTTTTCTCTCTCTCTCATTCTCTTCTCTCTTCTCTCTCCCCTTTCTCTCTCTCTCTCTCCCCTCGTCTTTCATTCTTCTCTCTCTTCTCTCTCTCTCTCCTCTCACTCTCTAAACTTCTCTCTCTCCTCTCTGGGTTCTTCCGTTTTTCTCGCTCTCTCGTTCTCACGCTTCTCATTCTCTCTCTCTCTCTCTCTTCTCTCTTCTCTCTTCTCTCTCTCTCTTTTCTCTCTCTCTCTTTTCTCGGTCTCTCGTCTCTATTTCTCTTGCTCTCTCGATCTATCGCTCTTACAATCTCTCGCTCTCTGGGTTCTCTCGCTCTATCACTCTTTTGCTTTTTGCTTTCTCAATCTCTCGCTCTCTCGCTCACCGTTCCCCCTTTCTCGTTCTCTCGCTCTCTCGTTTCCCCGCTATCTCGTTTTCTTGGGGATCTATGCTCTCTCGCTCTCTCGCTCTCTCTTTCTCTCGCTCTCTGGGCTCTCTCGTTTCTCGCTCACTCGTTCTCTCGCTTCTCGCTCTCTTGCTCTTCCCTTCTCGCTCTCTCGCTTTTGTTCTCTCGCTTTTCTCGTTTCTCGCTCTCTCGCTTTCTCGATCTTTTCGCTCTTTTCGCTCTTGCGTCTCTCGTTCTCTCGCTCTCCCCCTTTCCGGATCTATCGTTTTCCCTCGCTCTCTCGCTTTCTTGTTCTCTCAATTCTCGCTCTCTCGCTCTTTTGATCTCTCGCTCTCTCGTTCTCTGGCTCTTCAATCTCTCGCTTCTCAATCTTTCGCTCTCTCAATCTCTCGCTCTCTCACTTTCTCGCTTCTCAATCTCT
>NC_061846.1:483841-491341 GCF_019202785.1 Penaeus chinensis
GGCCTATATAAGGGTAAGAAAGCCGGAAAAAAGCAAGAGTTGTTCAGCCATTGAACTGGGCAGCTCGTTCAACTAATCTCGCTACTCCTCAGCTGTGACCTCAAGAATCTTGTGACGTTTCACTACAGGAAAATCGTAAGATATATATATATATAATTAAGAATATTTATTCATGATGTTTTGTGTGATGGTTTTCGGGTAATGTAAAATATTGGTAATGGGTTGGGGTTTTGAGAAATAAAAATAAGACATTTCTTGCGTTTATGCATTTCCATGAAAATAATATACAAAAGTAAAAAGAAATAAACAGTAAACTAAGTAAATCTATATATAATTCTAATATCGGAATACACTAATTGAAACTAAATATACAATTCTACTACGTAAATTTGATAAATTAAATATACTCTAAGAACTTAAAGAGTATAAGCCTTATTGCATCAAACTTTATTATGGACTTGTAGTTACATCATTCTCCTAGAATAAGACTAAATCTCATCAAACCACTACATCCGTAATATATATATATATATATATATATATATATATATATATATATATATATATATATATATGTGTGTGTGTGTATATATATATATGTATATATATGTATATATACATATATATATGTCTGTGTATGCAAATATATACACATACATACAGACACACACACATACACACACACACACACACACACACACACACACAAATATATATATATATATATATATATATATATATATATATATATATATATATATATATACATATATATATATATATATATATATATATATATATATTTATATATATTTATATATATAAATATTTATATAAATATTTATATATATACATATATATATGTATATATATATATTTATATATATTTATATATATATATAAATATTTATATAGATATTTATATATATACATATATATATATGTATATATATATTCATATATATTTATATATATAAATATTTATATAAATATTTATATATATACATATATATATATGTATATATATATTCATATATATTTATATATATAAATATTTATATAAATATTTATATATATAAATATTTATATATATTTATCTATATAGATATTATTATATATATATATTTATATATATAAATATTTATATATATACATATATGTGTGTATATATATATACATATATATATATATATATATATATATATATATATATATATATATATATATATATACATATATATATATATATATATATATATATATATATATATATATATACATATATATAGTGTGTATTCCCACACACACACACACACACACACAGACACACGCACATATATATATGTGTGTATATATATACATATATTTATACATTTATATATATATATATAGAGAGAGAGAGGCCGCAGTGGCCGAGTGGTTAGAGCGTCGGACTCAAAGACTGTCACAACAGTCTGAGTTCGAGAGTTCGAGTCACCGGCCGGCGCGTTGTTCCACTGGGCAAGGAACTTCTCCTCGATTGCCTACAGGTAACCCGATCAGGGATACGTGAAGCCACGGTTAGCAGGTGGTGGATGTGGATTTCAGGCAAGAGCACTCACTCTTAAACCACGCGATGCTGAGCAGAAGAACCACGTCATTGTCATTGGCCAAGTTCTAGTATAGATACTGCTACCGGAGAAAGCAACGGGAACCTACTTCAGTACCTCTCACTAGTCAATCAGTGATCAAGATCTCAAAGGAACACTCGGGACAGCATATATATATATATAATATATATATATATATATCTCTATATATATATGTATATTTATATTTATATTTATATTTATATTTATATTTATATGTATATATATACGCAGTGTAGGTATGCATATATATAGAGAGATAGATATAGGGATAGAGAGATAGATAGATAGATAGGTAGATAGCTCTAGTTAAGTTCGCCTTGTCAATTTGGTGTGTAAAATTTGGTAAGGAACTCTAAGGGGACATATGCCACGTTTCATTACCTTACGAATATTGAGTGTAGTGCCAGGGTAACAGGGTGCTGTACGGACGACCGTTGACGAGCCCTGGTGAGTGTATGTGTGACAGCACTTGACCTGGCGCTCACACCCTCCCCGCGCCCGACCGCGGGGAATTAATCACCGTAGAAGTGGACAACCACCTCCTCGCCCTCCTCGCTGTCCATCATGGAGGGGGAGGGGGACGTGCTCAAGGCCCCCGCATTGCCATTTATCACCCCCTCATCCCTCCACCCTATGGGAGGGATTGATTTCACTGAACATAGGGAGATGAACGGTGTGGATTCGCCTGTCGACCCCGATGTGGATGACGAGGGATTCCAACTCGTTCAGAAGAGGAGGAAGACAGTGAAGACCACGTCGCAACACCACACCAGCAACATGACTGATAAAGCAACCGGAGTAACGACCAAACAACACGAACCCATCGCCCCCCAGGACAAGTACATTAGACTGACCTTTCCAGAGGACACGTCTGCCTAAGATAAAATCAGGTGGATGAGGGAGGTCAGCCAGCTGCCGCCCCTCCAAGAGGAAGGCCCGCTAGACATGGTGCAGGGAAAATACGTGGCCCCGATGGTTAATGGCACTTTCGCGGGAATTTCTCTCTGGGAATACCTGGTTACCAGGTTTCCGAAGGAGGCTACCGCTGAGGAAGCACTGCATCATCCGGGTGTTTTTAAAGCTCGGAGGATCTACAAGGACGGACAACCCTTAAATAGGATCGCCATTGTATGGAGCGGAGAACATCCGCCACCCAAAGAGTACCAATTCTTTGGACGATACATAGAGTCGAGCTCCATTCGACCGTGGAGCTCAGATGTTGTGGTTTGCCACAAGTGCCAGGATTACGGCCACGTAGTTAAATACTGTAGGTAAGAAACAGCCTGTGCTGTTTGTGCAGAAGCTCACCGGACAAAGGACTGCCCTGCAAGAAAAAACGAAAAGGACAACGACAACGTCACCATCGTGAAGAGGTGCGTCAGGTGCCTGGCACCGCAACTGCCCCCACAAACCGCCACGCGCACCTTCCCGGTGTAAATAAACAAGATGCAGCACAGATATGCAATGCTGTACATGAAATATGCAGACTAAAGGGCTTCATCAAACACAAATTTGACCAATCAGCTAATCATAGCGTGTGATGGGGGACAAGAAAACAATTATTTTCTCTCATGGAATATACGTGGTGTCAACCGTAGAATTAATGTCTTGCTTACTATATTCATAACAATACTGTTGACGTTATCTGTCTACAAGAGCCCTTCACATCAGCCACTAAAATAAAAACCGCCCCTTGAATTAGAGGGTACCACTCCTATACGAACATAGGAATGACAAGCCTTTTTGACTTATGTCTGTGACACCATACCGCATAAGCTGGTGCAGAAGTCTGATGACAATAATGTGCAATATCAGCATAAACATATTCGAACAGCCTCTGGTTTTTTCTCTCTGTACAATGTATGCGTAAGATGTAGAAAGTTTCAAACTGATTCACTGCCCAACTTTCAGAATCACGGCACAATATGCATGGGGGATTTTAATGCTAGACATTATACATTTGGAGACAGTCAATGCAATGAAAATGGCGAAGAGTTCCTAAATTTTTTGAACAATAGATCTATTACCGTATATGATACAGACACGTGGCGGAAGACAGGCTAGATTATGTAATAGGAAGGGATCTTGTGCATGGAAACGTTAAAAGCATGCTTGCAACAGAACTAATCAGTGACCACTTTGCAATAGTAACGAGATCCGTTGTTGATAATAGTCTATCTGCAAAAAAAAATAGGCTTAAAATTTATATTCCTCCTTACCTTGATCACCACTTTAAATCACGTATTTATGACTGGTATAACAATTACACAGTAACAAGAGTTGATAAATTCTCCATGGACATGGCGAAAGTGGTCACTGATTATTACAACACCTGGGTCTGTCCGAAGAAAACCTTAAAAAGCAACAACTCACAACGCCTGAAACAACGTAAGTGGGTCAGTGACTCTACACTATTAAGGGAACAAAAGCGAATTTAGGAGCTTTTTGATATCTACAAGCAGGACAATACCCGTGACAACCTTATTCAGTTTCTTAAGGCTAACAAAAATCTACGGGAATTAAAAAAATAATTTCAGAAAAGAACAGTTTGTGGATATAGATCATTGGATACCTCTTTCTAGGATTTTATACATCATTAAAGCTTCCTTCAGAGAGGACTTGACTGAGTTGATTAATTCTCAACGCCCTGAAAGCTGTAGCATAAAGCACTATGACCGGTTTAGGCAAGCTTCATTCATCTATGGTTTATATAAAACAAGAACAAGACAGTATGATGTTGTGACTGCTAGAATCAGGCTTGGATATAGATTGTATTGGCAGGTCAGTACAGTTTGTAATGTCGAAGAAACTAAGTGTAAACTATGAAGAATATAAGCGAACACTTGTACATTATATCTCAGAGTGCCAGCATGAGGTACCGGGAACTATGTAACTACTTCATAAATCTGATGTCTTAGAAGATATACTTATGTTGTATCCTAAATTTGGAATGTAGTATCACATAACTGCATATCAAATGTATTAATGTTTTTCCACGCCCAAGCTATATGCCGGCGTGGCAATTGTTCCTTTCCTTAAACTGAGTACTCATAACAATGTTATAGGCTAAAATTCAAATGTAATACCACTATGTAATGTTATGACCATGTATTAAATGTACCACAGCTTGCCCACGCCTGTGCAGTTAGCCAGGGTGGTAAATAAAGGACTAATAATAATTATATAACAGTTTGAACAGTTCCTACAAAGCGTTAACAATAACACCTCAATGTCTGAGGTCTGGAAAACAAATAATCGACTCTCAGGCAAACCAACTAACACCCCGCAGTTCCATAGTCCTCTTGCTCCTTAGTCAATGGGCTGGAGTGTCCAAATTGAGCTCACTCCCCACAAATATTCAGAACCACCTTAGTCAGTCTAAAATTGCACGTAAATTTGCCATTGAGATTGAATGTTCTGAGACCGACCCTTCAGACTTTGCTGAGATTACTGAATGGGAACTGAACAATGCACTAATCAAAGGAAAAGCGTCCGCACCAGGTGAGAATGGAATTACGTATATTGTCCTCCGCCATATAGCTCAGGTACCTGGTAATCCCCTTTTGCACCTGTACAGGTTAAGTTTGTCACAAGGCATTCTGCCTGGCCTCTGGACGCGCAGTCTAATCATCCCTATACCGAAACCAAGCACTGATAAATACGGTCCAATTTCACTAACCTCATGTGTCTACAAAGTTCTAGAAAGGATAATTTTGAACAGACTCAGGTACAGGTTGCAAGGTAAATTATCTCACAGAACGTACGGATTTCTATCGGGACGTAGCACACAACATTGCTTTGCAGAGTACTATTTAAACTCTAATCACGGGAAGCACACTGTTTTTCTTGACCTTAAGTCAGCTTTTGACATTGCAAACAGAGAAGTTATCCTAGAACAATTAGTAAGCATTGGCATCCGGGGTAAATTATTGAGCTGGATTAGAACGTATCTTTCGAACAGATCTGCAAGTGTCTTGTTCAGGGGAGTGAGAAGTTCCACTTCACAATCTTGAACTTGGAACGCCACAAGGGGAATTCTCAGCCCTATGATGTTCAGTGTCCTCATGTACAAACTGTTGGCAGATATTCCACTTAGGGATGGTGAATCCATTATATGCTATGTCAAAGCATCATCACAAGAGAGGATGCAAATAATTCTCGACAAACTCACAACTAAGGCTTATGAGTGTGGATTAGTCATCTCCGCTGAGAAAACAATAGCTCTCAATCCATTTATCTTACCCCTACCCACTTTTCGCATAGGTGACCAGGAGCTTGACATGTGTCATAAATATAAATATCTCCGGGTGAACATAAATGATGCAGACTTGATCCTTTCCCTGAAAAAGAGACTCTGGGGGAGACTGAAACCGTTGAAAGTTCTTGTTGGAAGAGAACATGGCATCAGTGTTAAGCTCGCTAGCCTGCTTTACTTGGCTTTTATAAGATCAGTTGTAGACTACCATGCACTGGACTTGCTGCAGTGTAAGGAATCAGAAATAAATAGCTTGGAGGTAGTGCAAAATGAAGCCATGAGGATTATCCTCGGCGCCTCGAGAACAGCAAGGATAGTGAACATGAGGTCAGAACTTAACCTGCCAGCCATTATTGATAGAATGATATTTATTTCCACCATATTTGGGGTTAAAGCTTTGAGGGAACCCTTGTATCTTTCAGACTTCCAAAAACAACTGCAACATAAAATCAAGTAAGCAAACGTGACTAATCACACACACGCGCGCCCTCTGATACACAAAATCTCTATGAACATTACAAAGCTCAATGTCCCAATTAGTAAAATATCACAGGGTCAATCCATTCCACCATGAAAGAAATCAAAATTGATCGTGCTCCTTACATGTCTTGCGTGTTAAAAAAAAAAAATTACGTCAGCAACGGTAACGGAACACAGAGTCTATGGGCGATGTTGTATACGAGTGACGCTGACGGATCCGTACAGTCTGGATACAAATACTGTATACAAAAATGGCTTACTACAACATCAAGTTAATATGAGAGTACAAAATTGGGCCAGCACTACACAGAGCTGGCAGGTATACTTGCAACGGAATTCTTAATGTCTCGGGGCTCTGGAGTAGTTTTCTGTGACTTTCAGAGTGCTCTTTGGACACTAAATTTCTTCAAAGCAGGTGGCGATGATGAAATTGTGAGTTGCATTAAGCGTAACGTAACGTATTTCAACATCTCATGTTGGCATAAGCAAGCACGACCACGTAGACAAATTGGCGAAGGAAGCCTGCAGCAAAGCTACTGGGAACATAGATCTTGGGATGCCTCTTGTTAAGGTTGCAGATATATTAAAAAGTTAAGGAAGAACTAGTAGATTTGACGAACACTCAAAGGCCTGAAAGCTGTACCATAAGGCACTACGATCAGGATAGAGATAGCAAGTCCTCCTATGGGTGGCACCGGAGTCGAACCAGACAATGTGACGTGGTTATTGCCAGAATGCGTTTAGGTTACAGAATGTACTGACAACTGCACGGTGCAAGAAGTGCAGATGAATCTAAATGTAGACTGTGTAATGAAGAAAACAAGCGAACGCTTGAGCATTATATCTCGGAATGTCATGTGATATAGCCTTTCAGACCACCTAACATGAGGTATAAAGAACTATGCGGATATTTCATTTGTGTAAACACAGTGGC
The DNA here is from genome assembly GCF_019202785.1 of Penaeus chinensis. Taxonomy (NCBI): domain Eukaryota; kingdom Metazoa; phylum Arthropoda; class Malacostraca; order Decapoda; family Penaeidae; genus Penaeus; species Penaeus chinensis. The sequence continues at coordinate 491,142 of NC_061846.1, forward strand.
AAAAGCATATCAAGGTAATATTTTTGTATGATGTATGATTTATATTTTTATATTACCATGTACAATTACAGCAGTCACAGACTGCTGTAATGTGTCAGATATATGTAAAACTGCAATCATGATTGCACACGCCTGAGCAGATAGCCAGGGTGGTAAATAAACTTACTTAACTTTCCCTTTTCCTACTAATATTTTAAAAT
>NC_061846.1:511341-516341 GCF_019202785.1 Penaeus chinensis
GCAATTTCGTTGTTGAAGTTCCCTTTTCATTTTTGTGTACGCGTGATTGTGTGTGTGTCCGTGTGTATAATACACACACACACACATACACACATACACACATACACACACACACACACACACACACACACACACAAATATATATTTATATACATATATATATATATATATATATACATATCCATCAATAGATAGATCGGTATGTGTATGTGTGTATTTATATGAGTGCATGTGTTTATGAATGTATAGTTGCGTGGATACACAGACAGATAGATATAAAGACAGACAGACGTTTTCGACGTCGACCCGAAGGTGCGACGGCGGGAGGAGAGAGGGACCGATAAAGGGGACTTAGAGTGGCCGTAAAAGAGATTAAATAATCGCATTTCTCTATCTTTATGGACGCCATAAAACTACACAACACACGCATACACATAAATACACTTAACATACGCTCAAATATATTTCATAGGATATTAAGAATTTTTTTTTTAATACTTTTTTCTTTCTCTCTCTCTCTCTCTCTCTCTCTCTCTCTCTCTCTCTCTCTCTCTCTTTCTCTCTCTCTCTCTCTCTCTCTCTCTCTCTCTCTCTCTCTCTCTCTCTCTCTCTCTCTCTCTCTCTCTCTATCTCTCTCTACGTATCTTTTGTTTATTCATTCTCGTTTATTTTTTGCGTTTGATACAAGAACTTCACAGCAGCAAAATAACCTCACTTCACAACATCACTGGCCTCATTTACGACTCATTGCTCATCAATGACCTTCCCTGACTGGATCGATGAACTGTTACACACCAGTGACTTCTTTTACGGCGATTCGCGCCTCTGTGACCTGGCTTATTACTCATCAGTGACTTGATTCAGACGTCATTACTCACGACTGACTAGATTTTAAGTTTATTACTCATCCCTGACTTGATTTAAGATTCGTCACCAGCCTTAGACCTGACAGAGAGCCTTCACATACCATAGACCTGGTTTAAGTCATCACACCACAGACCTGATTCAAGAGTCCAGGCTTACTACTCATCTCTGACTTCATCTAGGATTCTTCACCGACTTTAAGTCATCACACCACAGACCTGATTCAGGAGTCCTCACACGCCTCCGACCTGCGCTAGAGCTTACCTCACTCACCTGTTTACACCCGCATCCCCCCCTCAGATCTGGGAGCTTCCTTCCTCCATCCCCGCCGCCCTTGAGGACCTCCTTCGCGATGGCCTCCTCGACTCCCTGAGCCATTCCAAGTCCCACAGGAAAGTCCACGTCCCTGTGGAGGGCCTGGACAACGCCCGCCGCATCCTGAAGGAGAGGGACGTCGAGTTCAAGGTCTTGGTGGATGACCTGGCGGAGCACTTTCAGGTCAGGATCGGGTCGAGTTTACTACGCTTATTAAGTCTTCTCAGTCTCTTTTTTTCTTATTGCTTTTCTCTTTCTGTACTTTTTTTGTTCTGAGGTCATCACCACCAATTATAGTCCTGCTCATTTCCGTTTATATTTCCTACGCGCTTTCAGGTCAATCTCCATCATATAATCCTTCCAACAGTAAGAACATTGATAAAATACAATCCCATTTGGTTCTAACAACCGCTAGTAACAACCACAACAACCGCAGGGCGAGAGGCGGCGGCGGAGGGAGGTCGACACGCGCGCGGCCGAATCCTGCACCGAAAACTCGTGTCCTGCACCGCTCTCGAACGCCTACATGACCTTCACGCAGGTCAGTCAGAAAGGGAGAGGGAAGGAAAGAGAAAAAGGGAGTTAGAGGAGGAGGAGAGAGGGAGAGCGAGAAGGGAGAGAGCGAGAGAGAGAGAGAGAAAGACCGTGAGAGAGAGAGAGAGCGAGAGAGAGAGAGAGAAAGAGAGAGAGAGAGAGAGAGAGAGAGAGAGAGAAGGCTGGATTCACAAGATTGAGCCAAAAAAGTTGTTTTTTTTATAAAAATCTCTCTCTCTCTCTCTCTCTCTCTCTCTCTCTCTTTCTCTCTCTCTCTCTCTCTCTCTCTCTCTCTCTCTCTCTCTCACACACACACACACACACACACACACACACACACACACACACACACACACACACACACACATACACACACATACACAAACAGAAGTGTTAATGGCACTGATTATAGTAATAAAAATATAATCAGGATTTTTGTATTCATAATCATGAAAAATATCATTAGATATAAAATAATAGTAACAGTGATAGTTATGATAATACTATGCATAATAACAATAACAACAATGATGATAATGGAAATAAGAGGCATAAGATTAACAACGATGGTAATAAGAAGATTAACATCATTTGAATAACATGAAATATAATGATAATATTGACTATACTGTCTTCTTGTTAGTAATATCGATAATCACCATCAGCGAAATAAAATCATAATATTGTTAATCATAACATTTTAAATAAAAGTGATTACAGTAATGCCGCTGACAATAAGGGTAATAATGGCGGCCATGATAGAAACTAAGGACAAAATAAAAACAGTGATATCAACAGCAGCAACAACAACAACAACTAAAACACTCAACGATAACAAACAGAAACAGATCCTGGTGCCATAGAAACTCACGTGACATGCGCCGGCTGAAGTGAGGTCGACATGAGGCAGAAAAGGGAACACGTCAGTTGCCTTCATTCGATTACCTCGGCTCGTGTCACGGCGAATCTGTCTCTCGCTCTCTCGATCTCGTTCCTTCTGTCTGTCTGTTTGTTTGTTTCTCACTCCCTCTCTCTCTCTCTCTCTCTCTCTCTCTCTCTCTCTCTCTCTCTCTCTCTCTCTCTCTCTCTCTCTCTCTCTCTCTCTCTCTCTCTCTCTCCTTTCCTCTTTCCACCTTCCTTCTCGCCCTCCCACCCATTTGCCCACCTACCCTCTCCCTCTCTATTCCTCTTCCCTCCCCCTCTTACCTCTGCCCATCCACCGCCCTTCCCCATCCCCTCTCTTACCCCCATTCCATCCCCCTGTCCTTCCTTCCCTCTCTCTCATCCCCCATTTCCCCTTCTCTCTCTCTCTCTTCCCCCTCCTTTCCCTCCATCTCATCCTTCCTTCCCTTGCTTCCCCCTCATACCTCCCTCCCTTCCATCTCTTTTCCCTCCATCCCCTCCCCCCTCCCCTCCCCCCTCATCCCCTCCCTCCTATCCCCTTTCCCTCCCTCCCTTCCCCTCTCTCTTCCCATCCCACCCCTCCCCCTCCGACTCTAACTCCCCCTCCCCTCTTCCCCAGATGGAGTACTACCTCCGCGAGATCAACACCACATACGCTCCTCGAGTCTCCGTCAAGTCGATCGGCAAGTCGGTCGAGGGTCGGGACATCTGGATGGTCCACGTGCGGTCGGGAGGCTGCGCTCAAGGCAAGTCGGTTTACCTGGAATGTGGTGAGTCAGTCTGAGAAAAGTCTGTTGCTGAGTCAGTGTTGCGAGTCAGTTTGCACAGCTAGAATAGCCTGATAGGGCGAGTGTGAGTGCGATTGTTGCAAATCCGAATGGGTGGATTTTGCGCGAACAGATCTAGTAATACCTCAGTAGTAATCACCAACGGTCATACAGACTCCAAAATTTGTCCTTGATAGGAAAAAAATCTTTGACCCCGAGATTTTATCTGACTCCTTACGCACCCGATGTTTGTCCAAGACAGAAGATGAAGGCAGGGCTGGAGGTGTCTTTGAATTGTCCTTGTGAAACACCGACAACAATAATGTAATTTTAAAGTTGTTGAAGATAACTCCAATTCAGTAATAATGTGAGAAACTTTCCTGCCACTTTTTTACTTGATATCCAATGCTAGTTGAGCCATTTCCTCCGTGTTTACTGCAGCTTTCTCTTAGATAAGTACAAATGACGCGCCGCGCCTTCTCAGCTGACGCAATCATAACAAATATAGAGGGTGCCAAGTAAACTTATAAATATTAGATATGTAATATATAATTGCTAATGCAGATTCACCGCATTAGCAATTTCATTCCATTTGTATTGGATTATTGTTCAAGGTATTTTAAAATATAAATGTTATTTCTTGTTGTGTTAATTTTGAAATGTGGCATCAGAGCGAGTCAAAGACGAAATAGCTAACGAGTCTTAAAAACGAGTCATAAACAAATTCTAAGGCAGTCTTGGAGTCAAAGACTGATTTTAGGACAGTCCTTAACTTTGTCCAAGAAAATTCTCTGTAATGTCGTGATCACAGCACCGAGGCCACCAAATGCCTTTTATGGACCGCGTGAGAGAGTTTTTGGTAAGCGTGTGAGTGAGATTACAACGAGCGTAAATAAGATTTATTAAACAGCAAATGAACACACAACAATACTGCAACTGCACGGTTAAAATACATCAGTTGCAAACAGCTTTCATGCACTATGTGCAAGTTCCGCCGCAATTTATACATATTTCAACCCGCTTCTCGCTTGATTTTGCACATTTTAAACATATTTGTACAACATTCTACGCAATTCTTAATTATTTTAATACATACCAGTTTCTGCACACTTCACACCTATTTCATACTTCCTTCCACATACTTTACACAATTTCTAAACTTTGCACATATTTCTCCACACTCCACACACTTTATACAATTATCTACATACTCCACACCTAACACGCGCATCTCCACGGCCTGTCATAACACTCCCATACACCCTTAGGTAACACACAGCCGCAGGTCAGCCTCCGACACCCAAGGATCGCCTTCTGGATGATGAAACGTCGAGCTGTGTGGATAGAAGGAGGTGCGTGAGAGGCTTCCATCGGCCGCAGGTTTTCTTTGTCGCGTGTTTGTTCCTGAGGTTGAGAAAGCGTCCGGATTCTTGCTTTTGAAGCATTGTAAACAGACAAAAATAGATGAGTAGATAGATTGTCAGATACATTTTTTAAATGTGTATATGAATAATGATAATTAAGTATAGTGAGATTGGTGAAACTAGGAACAGTCAAGGTGGAACTGGAACACGAAAATATACAGTCTCTCTCGGTAGAGAGAGGGACAGGAAGATG
>NC_061846.1:521341-528841 GCF_019202785.1 Penaeus chinensis
AATCTCTCTCTCTCTCTCTCTCTCTCTCTATATATATATATATATATATATATATATATATATATATATACACATATAAATTCTCCTCCCTTTTCCTTCCCCTTCTCCTTCCTTCCGTCTCGTTCTTTCCTTCCTATTTGTATATTTATCTCTCACCAATTTTTTCCTAGATTTTCTTTTCTCTCTCCAGATCTGACATCATATTTATATTCGAAACAATTTTCAGTCTACTGCACCGCACGCGTGTGCTGTGCATTGTGTCAGGAAGGTCTTTAGTTTGGCGACACATTTTTTTCTGTCTACTTAATATTCATTAATTAGTATCTATTTAATATTCATTAACTAGTGTCTTATTAATATTCGTTAATTAGTGTCTATTCAAAATTCGTTAATTAGTGTCTATTCAAAATTCGTTAATTAGTGTCTATTCAAAATTCGTTAATTAGTGTCTATTCAAAATTCGTTAATTAGTGTCTATTTAATAGTGCCATCATAATTATTGACATTATCATTATTTTCATTATTACAGTATTATTATTATTATTATTATTTTTATTTTTATTATTATTATTATTATTATTATTATCATAATCATCATCATCATCATCATAATTATCATTGTTATTATTACTAGTAATAGTAGTAGTACTATTATTATTATTATTAATATTATTATTATTATCATCATCATCATCATAATTATCATTGTTATTATTACTAGTAATAGTAGTAGTACTATTACTATAATAATAATAATAATTATTATTATTATTATTATTATTATTATTATTATTATTATGACCATCATCATCATCATAATAATCATTGTTATAATTACTAGTAATATTATTATTATTATTATTATTATTATTATTATTACCATTATGATCATTGTTATCATAATTATTATCATTATAATTATCATTATTATTATCACCATTACTAACATTGTTATCATTATCATTATTTCTATCTTCACTATAATTACTGTTTTACCATCATATTCCTCATAAGATTCTCACTACATATGATATTTAACAAAAGAATGAAACGAGAAGAAAAGGGAAAAAAAACAGAAGATAAAATATTTGATCTATTTTGTGTTTTTCATAAAAAAAAATCATCGACGTGTCTGTATTTCATCGATTCTTATGAATTAAGCAAATAAACGAATGGATTGATAAATATATAAATATATAAAGAAAAAAAAAACGTTTTTGAAGGTTTAGTGACGGGAAATTATTGGAACTCTTGAGTTTTTTTGGTGCTTGATTTTGAAATGTTTTATTTTTGTGACAAATGTAGAAAATGTTATGAATGAGAATGCAATATTTCGCAAAACAAGTGAAGACATTAATGCGCTTTGATTCAGAATCAGAATCACGAAAGTCTTCATTGTGAAATATTTTTTTTCTTTCAGACATGTCTTTTCTACATAAATATATATATATATATATATATATATATATATTGATGAATAATGAAAATATATTAAGCGAATTTGTTTTATTTTTTGAAATTTATAACTTGTGTATATGATCCCCCCTCCTCCTCCTACTCAGAAATATGAAAAAGTGCATTTTTTTCTTATCACGTATATCACTGTAACACCTGAATATTCTAAAACATATAGCTTTCATATTTTCCATTGATTCACTAATTTTTCATTTTTTTATTCATCTTTAACTAATTTATCCATATATTGCAGCCTCACATTCTGAGATTTTGAATAAAGCCTTATAGTGATTATGAGCAGCATCCCGCTATGACCCCTAGTTTATATGCAGCCATATAGATTATAGCTCTTACAGAAGCATCATTATCATCTATACCATAAACAATATGTATCTAAAACAACAGATTTCATGAGAACATTAATAATGAGAACATAATGCCCACCTTGAAAACAAATGAAGATCAAGACGACTCAAGACTCAAGCCACTCGAGCAAGTCATGTGCAGTTGCCTCTTCTGTCTGTATATGTCCCCTTTCATCTCCCCTCTCTCTCTCTCTCTCTCTCTCTCTCTCTCTCTCTCTCTCTCTCTCTCTCTCTCTCTCTCTCTCTCTCTCTCTCTCTCTCTCTCTCTTTATGTAATTATTCATTTCCGTGGGATTTGGTGAATTAGTGTTCTAAAAAAAAGATAAATGGTCTTTTGCCTTGCTTTTTTTCTTTTCTTTTTTTTCTTTCTTTCTTTCTCACACAGCGGCTTCGCGTTCACTCTGAGGTAAGAATTGATCTTTTTTACTTTGGTTTCTTTTGTTATGTTGGTCTGCTCGTCACCCTGCTTTTTGAGACAGACGTTGATCCCTGTATAGAGATAATGCGCACGAATTAGTTTCCATGCACTGCCTGCCCTGATGGCCAGGCGCAAAGCCCCGCGCCGAGGCCCCGAGGCAGGCGGCCTACAGTGTCTCTCTCTCCCCGGCAAAAAGGTCTGCATGCGCGGGAGTGGATCTCGCCGGCGGTGGCGCTGCGGCTTGTGGCGACCCTGGCCCAGCAGTGCTCCGTCACGCAGGCCATCGACGTGTACATCGTGCCGATGGCCAACCCGGACGGCTACGTGTATTCGTGGGCGTCGAACCGGCTGTGGCGCAAGAACCGGAGGCCGATCTCCGGCGGCAGCTGCGACGGCGTCGACCTCAACCGCAACTGGAGCTACCGGTTCGGCGTCGGCGCCTCCAGCAACCCCTGCAGCGAGGTGTACAAGGGGCAGACCACCTTCTCGGAGCCCGAGACGCAGGCGCTGAGGGATGCCATGACGGCCGTCGCCAACGGCGGGAACCTGGAGCTGGTGGTGGCCCTGCACAGCTACGGCCAGGTGCTCATGTACCCGTGGGGGTGGACGGCGGAGGAGGCGCCCGACACGCCCGCCATGAAGAGAGTCGGGGAGATGTTCGCCAGCGCAGCCGAGGAGAGCTCCGGCACCGTCTACAGCGTCGTCAACTCCGCCAGCGGCTTCTACTACGCCTCGGGCGCCACCGACGACTGGGCCAAGGGCGTCCTGCAGTCCAAGTACGTCTACACGCTCGAACTGCGCGATGAAGGTGCCTTCGGCTTCTACCTGCAGGCGAGCCAGATCCTGCCCACCGCCGAGGAGGTCTGGCAGGGCCTCCGTATGATGTTTCTGGCGCTGACGCCGGAGAAGGCCCCGGCGGGGTCGCAGTAGGCTTAGCTTGGTCGAAGAGGGGGAGGAAGCGACGGAAACGAGCAGGAAACAAAACGAAAACAAGATAGCAATTAGTTAAAAAAAAGGAAAAAAGATAAGAACAAAAAATCAAATCCTTACGTTAAAAGAAAAAAGGGAAAAATAGATGAGTCAGGAATAAAAGACAGCGACTGCAAGATGCAACGAACCGCTGCAATGTCCCAAGGAAACAGCAAGCATTATTGCAGGCCTTTTCCTATTCCAGAATCACCGCAGGGCAGGAAAACAGGCAATCAAATTCAACTTGTCTAAAAAGCTACAAAATCTGAAAATTTGCTGAAGTCTTTGTTACATGAATGAACTTCATTAACTTGAATATGATTATTCCTGCCAAGAGCAAATAAAGTTCCTGTTCCGTTCCCTCTGACTTTCAAATTCCACGAGCAAAATAATCAAAGATCGCAATAAAAATAAGAATAAATAAATAAATAAAATAAAAAACAATAATCAGAAAAAAACATTCGGATGGATATTAATAACAATAATAAAAATACCATAAAAATTAAACCAATCATACCTGTAATGATAATAATCATTAATTGCATAATGATATGCAATTATTCATATGTGATACTTATGATAGTAATAATGCTGACGACCTCACATAATAACAGCAGGAAGAAACAGTACTAATGATAAGGAGACGGCAAGAAGAACAATAGTAAGGATAAAGATAACAATAATGATGATGATAATGATAATCAAGATAATGATAACAGTAATAATGATAATATTGATGCTAATAGAAACAGTTATAACAACAACAATAACAATGATAACAGTAAGAGAAAGAAATATGGTAATGGTGATCATTACATTCATGAGGATATTGCTGCTGATGATAATATTAATATTAATAATGATAACAATAAAAACATCAATAATAATCATAATAACAACAACAATAAAAATAATACTATTGATAACAATAATTATAACAATAATAATTATGAATAATAACAACATCAATAAAATAATAAGAGTAATAATAATGACGACAAAAAATAATGATAGTAATAAGGATGATGATAATGATAAAAGTACTTTAGTGGTAGTAATAACAACAATAAAAATAATAAGGGTAATAATAATAATAATAATAATAATAATAATAATAATAATAATGTATAACAATCCTCCCTGACCTGGCCTCGAACCTAAGTCACTCTGGGTATGAGACTAGAGGGCCAGTACTAAACCAACCATGCCACACGACCCACTAAGAGGAAATTAGTTAGATCCTAGTTGCACACTTCTTTTAGTGGGTCGTGTGGCATGATTGGTTTAGTTCTGGCCCTCCAGTCTCATACCCAGAGTGTCCTAGGTTCGAGGCCAGGCCAGGCCAGGTCAGGGAGGATTGTTATACATCTATATTAATGCGGTATTGCATTATTCCATTTTTAATAATAATAATAATGGTAATAATAATGATAACAACAACAACAACAAAGGATAACAGCGCAATATTGGCTAATTTTCTGGAACAGCATCGCATAACCTCTCACCCTCTAGTATACATATAAATAGGAATTATGCCGTGTTTATTATTTATATTTTACCCCACGATTTCCCCGGAGCCTTCCATGCTTCCCCTGCATCGGGGCGATCGGTTATGCGACGCTATTCCAGGATATTGCCCAATATTAACGACATATAACTTTAAGACAGGGTGGTATAGAGTGACATGAAAGATTCTCTGCTTTTTTTAAGGAAATGTCAAAGTGACGGGAATTAGTTTAAAAGAGTTAGAAATAAAACCGAGGCCATTTTCTGAAATGAACTATTCATAGAAAACTCTCTTATTTTGGATGAGAGACTAGACTTTATTAATTATGCCTTTGGTTATTTCCTCATTGAATATGAAAATATAAAATAAGTCTCACGTAACAGTTCATTCTATTAATAATTACTGTATGATTGGGGAGAATGTCAATAATGCTTATATTGAAGAATATTGAAATACCCAGCTAATGTTAAGAAGTTGTTAGTAATAATGATAATGACAATAATAATGATGATAATGACATTAATGATAATAATAATGATAATGATAATAGTAATAATGATGACAATAACAATAGCAATAATAATGATGACAATAATGATAATAATAATAATAATAATAATAATAACAATAACAAAACAACAATAACAATAGTAACAACAACAAAACAATAATAATTATTATTATCATTAAATTTATTATTATGATAATAATATTTATTTCGAACCACAACTGTTGCCGATATCTGTGAAAATATTAAAACGAGTTAGTGGTCAGTTAAGTTCAGTTCAGTGGGATTTGCGGTAATTTGGATAATCTGGCATCGCTCAGAGACTGCAAACTTCCCCTCAGAGTTATAAAATAGATGAATGTCCAAACAAACACTTGATGATAATGCTATTAAGGATAATGATGGTAATGGGACGCCGATGATAATAATGATGATCACAATAATAACAATAGTAGCAATAATAAGAAGAATGATGATAGTAATGGTTATTATGATGAGGATAATGATGAATCAAATAACGAAAGAAATAAGAAAATAACATGAATGAAAGAGACACATTTGTGGGAAGGACGGCACTCTCCTTGTCCGTTCCCAGGAAGGAATAAACTGCCAACTCGCTGCCAAGTCTCTTTTGCGGAACAAATATAATAATAATAGAGTCGTTGAAGTCAGTTATTTTCAGTCAAAAAGAAATAAAGAATGGTACTTTAATTTTAAAATATACAAAACTTTCGATTCCATTTCGTCACAAGGACCTCGGTAATTTGGCTTACCCGAGAGTGTGGTTGGGTTGCCAGTTCAGTTTTTTATTTGTTTTCTTGGACATATATGATTTGTCCAGTTTCATCATATATTACAATTTCTAACGAAATGGTTCTGAGGCCAGCCCATCCAAAGTTTATCCTCCTAATTTGCTAGCATATTTTTTTCTCGGGATCCTGCTGATAGACAAAAATAGACAAAGTGAAGCGGGTAAAAGCATCCTCCGTCGGATAATTCCCGCCCTATTCAAGACTAGGGAAGAAAATATGATAGAGCAGTTCATTAAGCGTTCAAAAGGGTTATGTTAAGGCAGACCTGAGTATATCCATACGCAAAAAATACCCACGATGATTTAAGGGTATATGCACATAAACTTCTTGGTATATCCACACAAACTTTAAGGTAAAATAAACCTCCTTTGTGTTTATGTTGATGTGATTCACAACATTACTTCTGGTTCAGCCAAAAGAGTCACGAGACGAAGTCATACCCGAAAAGATCAGGGTCCGGATTTTCCTAAATTCTCTCGTAAACGCTGTCTCTCGTAACAGTTACGAGAAGTATCTCCGATTTCTCAATTGATATCTCTGCCTAATGGGAAGAGCAACTTGTGATCGAGAGAAGATTTATCTCCTGGCCATGGATTTTAGTTTAGTCCTTTATTTACCACCCTGGCTAACTACTTGGGCGCGGGCAAGCTGTGGTACATTTAATGCATGGTCATAACATTACATAGTGGTATTACATTTGAATTTTAGCCTATAACAATGTTATGATCAGTACTATATCAGTTAAAGGAAAAGAACAATTACACAGTCCTTTATCTACTCATCTGCCACTCGGCCTACAGCTTGGGCGTGGAAAAGCATTGCTACATTTGATGTGCGGTCATGTGATACTACATTCCAAATTTAGGATATAACATAAGTATATTTTCTAAGACATCTAATGATATGAAATAGTTACATAGTTCTCCGTAAATTTGCCTTTGGTATTGCAGAGAAATTATCCTTGAGCAACTAGCTAGCTTTAGTATTCAGGGAAAACTGTTAACATGGATTAAAATGTATCTATCGAATCGATCGGCTCAGGTTCTCTTCAGGGGCATTAAGAGTACTCATACAAAAGTATTTAATATCCTAATGCACAGATTACTATATCACTTGAGAGCAATGAGTCCATGATTTGCTATGTCGATGATATTTGCATTAAATCCTCATCCAGGGACAGAATGCAAGAGATTCTAGATATACTTTCAGCAGGGACTACTGAGTGTGGCTTGATAATCTCAACTGAAAAAAACAAGATTTAACTCGTAGCCATAGAGACAGTGTAATGTGGCGTTGAGATCCCGTAGAGTTATACCCTTTCTCCAACTGTACAGGGCATTCCGCAAAAGCCGGTCAAGTTATTTTCTGGTGTGTTCCTTTACCCTTATCGATAGATGTGGGGGAAATATATATATATATATATATATATATATATATATATATATATATATGTGTGTGTGTGTGTG
>NC_061846.1:543841-546341 GCF_019202785.1 Penaeus chinensis
GGGATGGGAGGGGGCGGGGATGGGAGGGGGCGGGGATGGGAGGGGGCGGGGATGGGAGGGGGCGGGGATGGGAGGGGGCGGGATGGGAGGGGGCGGGATGGGAGGGGGCGGGATGGGAGGGGGCGGGATGGGAGGGGGCGGGGATGGGAGGGGGCGGGGATGGGAGGGGGCGGGGATGGGAGGGGGCGGGATGGGAGGGGGCGGGATGGGAGGGGGCGGGGATGGGAGGGGGCGGGGATGGGAGGGGGCGGGGATGGGAGGGGGCGGGATGGGAGGGGGCGGGATGGGAGGGGGCGGGGATGGGAATAAGGGTGTGGCGGCAATGAGAAGAGTGATGGGAATAGAAGGGAATGAGGATAGTGATGTTAATGGGAAAGTGAGAGTGACGGGAATTGGAATGAGGGAAGTGATGGGAATGGGAATGGGAAGTGGTATTAGTATTAACACTAATCACTGACGATAATAAAACCCTCATCGTGATAACCATGATGCTAATAGTAATGATGACAATAATATATTCACTTATGATGATGATAGTAACAATGGTAAAAATTATGATTAAAATATTGGCCAAAATATTATGTTGTGCTAATATATATATATATATATATATATATATATATATATATATATATATATATATTCGCGTATGTATATATATATCATATATATATTTATATATATATATATGAATGTGTATATGTGTGCATGTTTGAGTGTACATGTGCATGTGTGTCCGTGTGCGTGCACGTGCGCATACTCACAGAGCGCCTCCCCCCCCCCCCCCCCCCCTCCCGACGCCTTCCTCCGCCGCCGCCGCAGGACCCGACGCCCAGAGCGACTCCCCGGCCGACCCTTCGCCCCCGCACCCGGCGCCCAACCCAGGCCTCCGGCGGCCGTGGGCGGTCTGGATCCAGGCAGGTAAGCAAGGGGCGCCCTCGGGGCCCGGGCCTTTGCGTCTCCAGGCCGCACGCGCAGGCATTCGGGCCTCGCTCCCGTGTGGGCGCGTGTGCGAGCCTGTGTATACGTATGTATATACAGATATGCACGCGCGTACACACACACATACATACATACACAAACACACACACACACACACACAAACACACACATATATTTTTTTTATACATATGTGTGTTTATACACACACACACATAAATATGTGTGTGTGTAATGCATATATAAACAGCGTTGCTCAAACTCAATTCTGGGGGAGAAGAGGTGCAGCCTCCCAGCGCTCTCCCGCTGCCGAAAGCAAACCAGACGCATCAGTCTTGAAGGTCGATCCAGCAGGACAACAAAAACGTTTCTCTGCGAACCAACAGTCTTCTGCCAGATTTAGATCCTCTATTGACTGTTACTGGATTCTGACTAGCAATTTGGCATTAGACTGATTCCTTTGTTTATGGAAGATACTGACAAGTTCGCAAAGAACTGGCCGTGCCTTAGGGGAAGCAGTGTTCACCTCCCTTGATGTCTGGCAAGGTCACGCAGCGGGCATACTTGAATCCTTTTGTGGATGCGCGCGGGGCTGACACTGACGACAGCGCTGCTGGTTTCTTGGGAAAAAAACTGGAGTGGATTCATATACACCCTGTACGTACACACACATATACATGTATGTGTGTATGGGGGGTCCTCTCTCTATACACACACACACACACACACACACACACATATATATGAGTACATGTCTGTACTCATCTGCACAAGGCCATTAATTGAGCTGGCTGATAAGCATTCAATTAATGTCCCTTTGTCGTCAAGTCAGCTTGGAGACCGGAAATTTTGTACGTAGTCTCTCCTGCATGCATTTCTACCGTCCAGCTAGAATATGTAGGATACTTTGATCTTGTGGGAAAAATTAGGTTCACGCCAAAGAGTCATTCCTCTTCAAACTGCCGGACACGAGGGACTCTGGTTTACTGCGGTTCATTTCCTCGGCAAAGTTTCATTTCCTTTGCGTCCCTCTCCTCTTCCGCAGGCCTCGGGGCGAACGACTGGATGACGACAGCGGTCGCCTTGCACCTCCTCAGGAACCTGGTGGACGACTGCCAGGCGTCGCACGGTTTGCACTTCTACGTAATGGTCGTGGGCAACCCCGACGGATACTTCTTCTCCCGGAGGAGTCAAAAGACTTGGAAGAAGAACCTCCATTCTTTCTCAGGTAGTTGTATGGGGGTGTGTCTGCCATTCAACTACCCTTTTCTCTTTAACATTGGGACCATGGGCAGTACGTGCCACCCCTTCTACAGGGGGCCTTCGCCCATGTCGGAGGTTGAAACCATAGCCACCATCAACACTCTGAAGGAAATCAGTGAGAAACAAGACCTGATGATGTTGCTGGACCTTCAGCAGCCAGGGCAGTCGATCGTGCTCCCCTTCGGCTGGAATCTAAACAAGCCCGAGGACTACGAGGCGATGCGCGCCCTCGCATTAACATACACTGAAGCAATAAGAGTGAATCACAACGTCTATTACGACGTGAACCACAATGGCT
>NC_061846.1:553841-566341 GCF_019202785.1 Penaeus chinensis
CCTGAGAGGACGGGAAAAGTTAAGTATTGAGCCTAAGTGACAGTAACAATTAAAGATAGGAGCTGGACCGTGCAAGATTGCACTTATACATACACCACATATCATATGCAGCCTCGTGGTTCTTCTACTTGACTTCATTTCTTTCTTTGTTCTCTACTGCATATTTCCCTTTCATTTTACCCTCCTCCTGTATCTTATACTGTTCTTATGCTAGCCTATCCTTTCTTTTCCTCCCTGGATTTTAGGGGTTTTATTTATTCTTGGGACTCAAATGTGCTGCATTCATCATGGGTCATTGAGAGATTTCCCGCTGTGACATCCCACAAGGTCATATTCCCCGTCGGACATCAGCAGCAGCAGCAGTAGTGGGGGATTTGACATCAGGGGGTGGGCTTACCCTACAGATGCCCATTGACCTTCATGGGGAGGGATCTTGGCCCTTAAGGTACCCTTCTTGGTAGGTGGGGCCCCCTGGGGACTATACATGTCCGTACACTACAATGATAATGACAATAATGATAAACAAATGAAAAGATAAACCAAAAATATGACCGGAGTCAGGCAGCTGGAGCCTCGGGTCGTTGAGACAAGGCCGCTCATTGGTCGGCGGAACTCTGAGGATCGACGTAAACTTACAGTTCTTCTTATTTCTACCTTTATATATTTCGATGCAAATTCTACAACCAAAATATATGCAGTTTAGTTAAAGAGTAATTTTTGTAGCTAAGTAAGTAAACAAAGACCATATAAATTGTTAAGATTTTAAAGAAAACCAAAGTTGATTATAAAGGCTTAGAAAGTGATGAACGACGTTCGAAGTAATCACGGACAGGCAGGTGTTCTCAATCAACAAGGATACTTTGATCTCAAAATGCCTGTACAGCACTTGTACAACTCACTCTGTGAATATGTGTTAAGTGGCGGTTTTCATTAATCTGAGCAGAATTAGACTTTGCCATTTCTTTACCAATATACATTCCTTGTAACCAGCTTCGTTTTACTTATAGCAGAGTAAATAAATGGCATTTCTACTGCTTACAGCTGGCACAAGCGTTTTACATGCCTATTCGGCTCATAAATCTATTATTTCCATAGCTAATTGGTTTCCATTAGTTACTATATTTTTTAAAGTAAACTATCAAGTGAGCATTAATTCCAGTGTTTTGCCATCTCTTATTTCGTTTCGCTCATGACCGAGAAAAATATAAGAAAATTACGAATGGCAACACAACTGAAGGCGGTAAACTTGAGGGAGCGCCAGCAATGGGAGGGCATGCCAGGCCTCCCCTTGCTAAAGAAATAATATACTGTATTTATCCTATTTTTTTTTTTTTAGGGCCTAATATCCAACAGCTGTCGTAAAATGCTATTACATGGCGTTGGTATTAATTGACATGGTTCGTCGCCGTCACGTCACGGATTCTTTCACATAATATTTTGACGTGACGCCGCCGTGCCGAACCGTTGCCGGGCGCTGCCGATTGTGTGTGTGTGTGTGTGTGTGTGTGTGTGTGTGTGTGTGTGTGTGTGTGTGTGTGTGTGTGTGTGTGTGTGTGATTGAAACCTTTCCTCCTTCAAGGGCCAGTCACTGGCCAGCAGCCGAAGGAACCAAAGTGCCTCTTCAATGAAAAATTGATTAAACTTGTTAGGCAATGTGAAGGACTTTGACATGTCAAGCAGGAGATACAGCGACAACTCATTCAAAGACAAAGTATGGAATTGAATAGAAGAAATTAAAAATTCATTAGACTTTTCATATTTTATTATATAACTTTTAGATATTATGAATCACATAACATTACTCATATTTTGTGATATTTCCTTGAATCAAAGCATTCCTTTCCATTAAAATCGAATCTGAACGCAGCGCGCGGCTACTGACGAGGCGTTACAAGACGGTGGCGTGATGAAGTGTGAATAAAAGGCACGGTTGACGAAAGAGAGATGTGATGGAGCAGTGTGAATCAGCCTTTACTCCGCAGCTGCCAAAGGTCTGACTCCTTCACTAATTATTCAGAACTGTACACAGGTTTGCGAATATAATTTTCTTGTTAATTCATTTAACATAATTACACTATGATATTACATTATGATGAAGCAATAGATACAGGTTAGTTTTCATCATAAAATTACAAATCAAACGGCAGTAGATTACTGAAGAAAGCAGAAAACCTGTGTGTACTCCTTTGAGTGATCTGGAAATATAATCTTGATCGATACAATTTAAAATAAACAAATTATATGAGTTTACACTTTCATAGTTAAATATCCATACATTGGCCCGTGCATTTTTAACTTATTTTGATACTTTTTCGTCGTTTTATTTGTAAGTTTAAGATGTTTAAGATGCTGATAACTAAGAACTTGTTTTTATTTCTATTTTCTAATGTTATGCCAGTAAGACAGGGATTGCTAATTTTATATAATTCAGAAATAACATCAGATTTGTTAACTTAAGCACGATTCCTAGGAATGAGGGAGGAGTTGAATCTTTGGCAACAACGAAGAAACATTGGCAATATTGCAACCGCGACTGGCCGGGGAAGTGTCGCAACTGAGATTCATAAGATGGAAATGAAGGCTCTAGTAAACACGATAGGAATACTGTCTAGATACTTTATCTTTTCAAACATGACACTTTGGATAGCCTTCACATGCTCAAAGAAAAAGCAGTAACGATTTTAAAATTGTCAATGTTGGCAATTGATAATCATCTATGATTCTAAAATTCTCAAACCAAAGTGTCGCCTGAGCGTATGTATATATTATTATCAAGGACAGATAGTCTGGAATTGAACATCTATGACCAATGACCTATATGTCTCTCGTGACGACGATTAACACAGCAATTCTGTTGCTCATGTTCAAGCAGCGGTCGCCAAGTGGCGAGATCCTTTACACTGTTCCGAGTGTTCCTTTGAGATCTTGATCATTGATTGACTAAGGAAGGGTGTGTGTGCTCTCTTCAGTAGCAGTGTCTATACTATACTATACGATCCTTGACAAATGACCGTGGCTTCATGTATCCCTGAACGGGTTACCTGTAGGCAATTGAGGGGAAGTTCCTTGCGCAGGGGAACAACGCGCCGGCCGGTGACTCGAACTCTTGAATTCAGATTGTCTTGACAGTCTTTGAGTCCGATGCTCTAACCACTCTACCACCGTGTGTGTGTGTGTGTGTGTGTGTGTGTGTGTGTGTGTGTGTGTGTGTGAAACCTTTCCATAAAGTGTTCTTATCCTATAGCTATTGACACTGTTACACTTCATAACTAGTAATAATTGAATTTGAAATATGACATACTCTGAACGGGGTCATGGACCTTATTAAATATTGGTCAGGGCCATGGAATGAAAAAGGTTGGCGTGTGTGTGTGTTTGTGTGCGTGTGTGTGTGTGTGTGTTTGTATGCGTGTGTGTGTGTGTGCGTGTGCAACTGTGTGTGTGTGTGCGTGTGTGTGTGCGTGCGCGTGTCTGTGTATGTGTGTGTGTGCGTGCGTGTGTGTGTGTGTGTGTGTGTGTGTGTGTGTGTGTGCATGTGCGCGCGTGTGTGTGGGTGGGTGGATGTGTGTGTGTGTGTGTGTGTGTGTGTGTGTGTGTGTGAGACAACTCTGAAATCCGACTCAGCGGACTCGTCTGCCAGAAGCGATGACGCAGCACTTCTGAACGAACACGGCCACCAGCTGATGGCTTTCTGTTCCCGCGCCAAAGCCACTCTTGGCCAAATAGGATAAACTAAACCAAGTAACCCTCTTTGGCCGCAGATACAGGGCGAGGGAGGAAGACGCTGCAACAAGGAGTGAAAAGGTTCGTTGACAGCCCCCTCTTGGCACGGCTCCTCCAGGGAAGGCGGCGCGACCGGGCGGGGCGGGGAAAGGCCATGGAGTCCGCCGCGCTGAGGGTGGGCCTTTGGCTGGCAATTGGTACATACATACGTACATGCATACATACATATATATGTACGCAGATCTATTCATACATACGTATATCGATAAATACAAACACACACACACGTATATGTGATGCATTCATACATACACATACACCATATAAGCCAATTCTCTGCAAAACAAGGGATCAACTTGTAAGCCGAAAATGTTAACCTTTACAACTGAGAGGTAAAAAGTCACAGCGTCTGCCTAACACTCGTTTTAAACCACTTTCCATAACCCTCGCAGCCCACCACAATCATTTCCTTCTGAAACTCATGTTTGGTAAGGCTATTTAACGAAGAATAAATAATAGTAGCAATAACATGACTCCTAAGAGAAGTCAGGTTCGATAAAGGTTAGGTTAGGCAGCTTCACTCTGTGCTTTAGGAGTCACTGCGACTAAATTGTAAACAGAAGAAAAGTGCAGTAGATTTGCTTATGAGAAACCACACTTTTGTTTGTTTGGTTTTCCATACAAAGGACTGGGGTCGTTTTATATTACGCATTAGAATTTTAGGGGTCGACTTATGCGCTAGATCGACTTGTGTATATTGTGCGTATATTTGCAATGCATGTGTATATATATATATATATACATACATATGCATATATGTATATAGATGCATGCAAACATATGAGTATGTGTGTGTGTGTACATACATATCTATACATACATTTAAATACATATATATACATATATGCATTCATATATACATATACACATTCATATATATACATACATAAATATATACATACATACATATAGAGGACCAAAACCAGGTCATAGCAGCCGAGCCAAGGTCAAGTGTCAAGGGAAAGCTCGACATGGCAGACACTAGCAGCGTCCAGTCAGCGGGGTTTCTTGTGCCTTGGAATTTAACCTTGCTTCTGTTGTTTTCGCGGATACATCTAGTTCTGGTTGGGGGAGAGTTCGTTGTTAAGAAAAAAAAATATCATTATCATTGTGGCAGTGCCGCCAAAAAAAATATTTTGCCGGATGTTGCGTTACAATGATCGTAGAGAGTGCAGTGTTGCTAATGACATCTATGTGATCATCTTGTTAAATATCCTGTTAATTAGTTGTAAAAGACAGTCAAATTATCATCTAATAAAATATTCCCCACTTCGTTCCAAAATAAGCAAGAAAAAAATCGCCAGCTTACCCTTTCCTCATACAATCGCACACATTAACACGCATTATCTTTTAATAAAAAATCTTGAAGACATATTACTATTTCAGTAATCCTTATCTAAAGTATGATTATATATCTGTACCCGAGGCGATTTAAAGAAATAAGTGTTGGATAGAAGGTAGGTAAATGACAATTTTAGATGGGTACGTATCCAGATTTTGAAAAATGTCTGCAGAAATAGTACAAAATTCTAACTTCTTTTAAGTCACCCATATTGACTGATATCATCTACCAAGCCCTTGGTTTATTGTTTCTCTAAGTCAAATATGTTCTAATTATTGCAAGAGAAACTTTGCATGAGAGCCGCGCCCTGGGCAAAAAATCATTTTTTTTCCTACACGACGTTACGTAAACACGAAATAACGACTTCCATCATGATGATCATGAGGATGATGATACGATGATGATGATGATGATGAAGAGGAGGAGGGGATGGTAATATTATCGATAATAATAATAATAATGACAACAAAAATAATAATAACCACGGATCCCCTCTGGAGTAAGACCACCGTAGTCCTGAGTTCAGTCCCAGCCACCGACGATGTGAACGACCCATTAACCCATCCACCTTGTCGCTTAGCTTTCCCCTGAGTACTTGACCTTGCTACTCCTCCTGTGACCTGATTTCAGCCCTGTTCTTCTTGTGTCTAGGACCGAGGAACACCTTTGACCAAATTGATTCTTAATTTGCGTCTAGGTTTTGTTATATGAAACGAAATCGAAATTCGAGAACTCGACGTTTGAGCGCAAGCGCGCGTGTATATATGTATGTGTGTGTGTGTGTGTGTGTGTGTGTGTGTGTTTGTCATCGTATATGCATCCATGTATGTATATATTTATGTATAAATTGACAGACGAATAAACGGAGAGTCTTTATACAACTGTCTGTCCTTTTCGTGCCACTGACTGCGGGGCTATCCATATCCATTCATTATTTTCACAAGTGAACAAAAAGTACTCTTTTCCCAGGACCCCCCCCCCCCCCTCCATTTTTATATCAAAGATATAAAAATGACCTCCTGCCTTTGTGCGTGGGGTTTCATCGTGAGAATAAAATCATTTCTAAAACTGAATGTACTTTTGCACTGTAAATCAAAAATCTCATCTGCCACAGATCTCCTCGTCTTGATTTCGGCAACAAATAATTTGCAATTTTCTATTTGATTCGGATCGTTATTTTTACGATGTTCTAAAAACCGTACAGATATTAACTCCCCTCCTCCCCCCCGGACGGGTTGTACGCTCATGAAAATTATGAATAAAATGGATGACCCTTAAGAATTAGAAACTATATACGGCATATAAGACGCAGTTTTCTCTTTAAATTTCAAAAAATTACTACACATTATATATACTAAAGGGGGGCGACTCCCCCTTGAAGAGTGGCACTTTTAAATTTAGTCGTACGTCTTATATACCCCATGAATAAGGTATAACTGTCAAACGATAACAGGTCAAATAATTTACTGACGTCTTATCTTATGTATCATCATGTTTTTCCCTAATCAATTCACGACTTGCCAAACACTTTCATGGATTCCGCAACTTCTGCTAGTATCCAGAAAAAATATAAGTTTTACTTTTTTTCTTCTAAGCTGAAATCCCTCGGCATAACACGAAACTCAAAGATACTGGCTCTCCTGTCCCTTTCAGTATATCTGTTAGAGAGTTACAAGTTCATCTCCAGGCTGAAACATGACGCAAGGGAAGGAAAATACGGGATTATTCACGAGTTAAAAATTATTGGCACGCGTGGCATGGGAGCAGAAACAGACAAAAAAAAATCAATAAAAAAACTAAAGAAGATAATGGACAGTTAAATGGGTTGTCACACGCTATGGGGATGACCTGAAAATAACAAAGGGTTTGGTAACATCCATATAACAGCCCTTCCTGACCGGGCCTCGAACCTAAGTCACTCCGGGTATGAAACCGAAAGGCCAGTACTAGACCAATATTGCCACGCGACCCACTTAAAGGAGTGTGCAACTAGGATCTAACTAGCTCCATTGACATTGCCTATCTACTCATACATGAGTAATGATAGCGAAGTTTTACACAACCATATAGTGATACGGGTTTAGGTTCAAATATCATTCTATGTAGACGCTAAAGGTGAGGGTTCTCAGAGTAATTGCCCGAAAATGCGTTTGTTTATCGCTCTTTGAGTTTAAACTTTCATCTGAAATATAAGCTTCGATATGTCCACGTTATTTCATTGCAGTCCTGGAAGTGTAGGCCGTGAATGGGAACAAAGTTTATACTCACAAAACATTTAATCACTCGCAAAGGGGGGGGGGGGGGGGGGGGGCAGGTGGTTAATATTTTAGTTTATTTATTCATTTAGGTATTCATTCATTCATTCATTCATTTATCTGTCCATGTATGTATGTGTTTATAAATGCATTTATATATCTATCTAGCTAGCTATATAAATATATATGCATATATATATATATATATATATATATATATATATCGTGTTTGATGTTTTATTCGGGATCATGGAAGACAGACAGTGATAGATTCATCACGAAAAATATAAACAAAAATCGTCATGCCAAAGGCAACTTTCAGCAAACTGAAGGAATTCCTACCAGGAATATAAACGTCAGAATACTGAGAAACATATAATGGTTAAAACAAGTGGTTTGGAAAGTACTCTTCTACGGATCGGAGAGCATGGACATTGGGATAGAGGCTTTTTGAAAAATGGGTCTGATAAATGATGGAAGAATGATAAATTTGACAGAAAGGAAAACAAATGAGACTGGTGGGAGAAAGGAGAGATTTGTTAGACAGTATGATAGGAAACAGAAATGGATGTTTTTAGCCATGGGATAACAGGAAAGGGTTTACCACCAAGAGGTGATTTGCAAGAGTGGATGGAAAAGGACCGCGAGGAAGAATAAATTTGGAATGCTGACTAGATGGAGGGATATGTCAGTGTGGAAAGAAGGGCAGAGATGCAGCATCGTGGGGAAGATGGATGCCAAAAAGGTCCTGCCGAGAAGGAAGGGCGCTGGAGAAGAATATATGTATTTATATCTACACACACTTATATATGTATGTAAGTGTGTGTATAAATTTAGATACATACATTCTTCTTCGGCGCCCTTCCTTCAGAAAGAAGTTATATATACATAGCATATGTATTTTTATATATTCACACACACACACACACACACACACACATACACACACACACACACACACACACACACACACACACACACATACACACACACACACACACACACACACGTGTGCGTGTGTTTCTTTGTATGTATATGTACCCACTCGGATCAGTTCTAGAAGCTCGCGATCCGTCCGACTCTTCTGGGGTTCTCCTTGGACCTCGGCCTGTGCGAGGGTGCGCAACACCCTGCGGTAGAACCACATTTCTGCGGCCTATATATTACGCCGAATTTTAGCCGTCAGCGTACATTGTGTGTGTATATGTATATACATACATACATACATACATGTGTGTGTGTGTGTGTGTGTGTGTGCGTGTGTGTGTGTGTGTGTGTGTGTGCGTGTGTGTCTGGGGGGGGAGGGCTTCTAGGCATACCATGTACATTTCGAAAAAAGGTCAATTTAAAGGGAAACGTGCATCCGTATCACAGAAAACGAGAAATTTGTTGTGATGTTTTTAGACAATGAATTTTAGATCAGTTCCATATGAGCCGCCTCCCACCCCCCAAAAACGGCCAGTTCGCTGACTCTATGCCATTTAAGAATTTACTGTTAGATTCTTCCGCATTATCCAGAGACCTTGCTATATCGGACAAAAAATGTAGTAAAATGCTAGCACGAAATTGCCTTTCCTGTTTCTTCTGTAAGGTCAATCATATTGATTATCAGCAGCAACATTCACCCCTCTATCGTCTTGTGTAAGTCTTGATATCTAATCAAGTCGAACTTTGCTACTGTTGTTGACGTTTCAGGAAATTGATGAATGGACGAGGTTTTTTCGGCGTGTGCCAACTGTGACGTCAACATCGTACCCTCGGTGTGTGTCTGTCGTGACGCCACGAAGCTCTCTCAGAGTGTGCACACCATGACGTCACGACCGCACCTCACAACGCCAGCACGTGGTTGGTCGTCGCCGCGATCAGCTGGCAGTCACACCACCTCAACGGCAGGAGTAGGAGGCTGTGCATCCAGTGCATCGGCGATTCGTTCTAAGTTGATAAAAAAATCATGCAGGGGAACGCCGATGTGTGTTTGTGGAGGCCGGACCCGAGGAAGAAAACAAAGATAGATGAATTCCGAGAATTAATAAACAAGAAGCACTGTCTCCAACTTGGTAAGTTGCCAGCAAAAGATTCTGCCATGATTGTAAAGTGAAAATATAACGGTATGGGAGTCTGTGGCCACTATACTGAACACCTTGCATGATGTAACTGTATGAGGTTCACCTGAGGTTCTGTGGTTTCGTCATGCTGTCACCCTCCCAGATGAGCTACTTCACTCATGCAATATTATAATTTTGGTTTATGTTCAGTGTATTATCCATTATTCGTGGTAAATGTTCCCTTGTTAATATGCTCGTTGATGTATAATGTTCAGTGGAATATTCTGTAATTGTGCTTTAGTTAAATGTGGACCTTAAGACAGTATTTTTGACTAAGGGATTGGCTTTCAAGATATTTTCATATATTACAGTTTCTTTAAATGTTCAATTTGGAATATATTTAAACAGAAGTCACTATAAACATAAAGAAGGAAAGGAAATGGTGTCTATACATCTTTCATCCTTTTCGCTTTTTTTCTTTCTTTCTTTCTTTCTTTCTTTCTATTCATTCTTTCTTTCCTTTCATTCTCTTCATAGCTGTGTCATTTGATTTGTTTATTTGTGTGTGCTTCCTGATTGTGAAGCGTAGCACACTGTGATCCTGAAGCCCCTGTTATGTAGGTCTTGGAGGTGGAACATTCATCCCTCTCATGAACCAACGTTGCAGTTAATGAAGATTTGCTCAAAAGTGTATAGTTGAAATTGGTCAGAATAGTTGCGTAAAGCAAGTGTAGGACAAAGGCACTGGGGGAGAAGATGAAAATGTGTACATATTCATATTCTTTTTTCTTTTTTCTTTTTGTATTATTTATTATATATTATGTATACATATATACATACAGACACAAACACACACACACAGAGATACATACACCTTCTTATATACAGATACACATACATACATGCACATACATACATACATAGACACATACACATATATACATATATACATACACACATACACACATACACACATACGCAGACTTGCATTCATACATTCATACTTACATAAATACATATATACATACGCACAAACATACAAACAAACAAACATGCCCCCCCACTGGGGAGGGGGTCCAAGGCCAGTCTAGGGTTGTCAGGACAGGAGGCCGACTCCTTTTTTTTTGGGGGGGGGGGGGAGTTGGCAGAGGGTGGGTTTGCTGGGTTAGCACTGGTCGGCCTTGATGTGGCACATGTGATGGAGCTTGGGTGGGTCCTGTGTGTGTGTGTGTGTGTGTGTGTGTGTGTGTGTGTGTGTGTGTGTGTGTGTGTGTGTGTGTGTGTCTGTGTGTGTGTGTGTGTGTATTATTGTTAATATTATTGCAAGCATTTTTTTGGCAAGAAATTCCAATAGTTTTATTACCAAGATTAGCCCCATAATCATAACTATCATTGTCATCTCTTTCATTATCATTACTATCATCATCATTATCATCACTCATCACCACCTCAAACATCACCATCATTATTTATAATATAATTATTACTTGTGCCATGACCCTCATTACCACCACCATCATAACCATCATCATCATCATCCCCATCATCATCATCCCCATCATCATCATTATCATCATCATTATCATCATCATTATCATCATCACCATCATCACCACCATCATCATCATCACCATCATCATCACCATCATCACTACCACCATCATCATCATCACCATCACCACCACCATCATCATCATCATCATCATCCCCATCATCATCATCACCATCATCACCACCATCATCATCACCATCACCATCATCATCACCATCACCATCATCATCACCATCATCATCACCATCATCATCATCACCATCATCATCATAATCATCACCATCATCATCACCATCATCATCATTACCATCATCATCATCACCATCATCATCATCACCTTCATCACCACCACCACCACCACCTCTGAGCCATCACCACTACACCCTCCTCACTGACACCACCATCACCACCATCATCACTATCTTTCACATTCCCTTTTCGTCTGACCTCTTCCCTTCCCTGTCCGTTTCCGACCAGCGAATGCACAGGTATTTTGCTTTGGGTCAAGGCTGTGTGAGGGTTTTATTCTTACCAGAAATTAGACTAAAGCAGCAGATTGTGTGTTTGGGGCAGGGGGGGGGGGGGGGGGAAGGTGGAGGAAGGAGAGAAAGGAGGGTGAGGGTGGGGGAGGGGAGGGGGGAGAAAGAGAGGGAAGTGGAAGAGGAGAATAGGAGAATAGGAGAGTGGGGAGGAGGGGAAAGAGGAGGAAGAGGAGGTTGATAACAGGGACATTGAAAAGGGAGATGAGGATGATGTTGAGGAGGAGGAGGATAGTAGTAACAAAGGGGAACAGGAGAAAGAGACAGAGAGTAAGAATGAGGAGGAGGAAAGTGAGGGAATAAATGACAATGCAGAAGAGGAAGGGATGATGATAATGGGGAGAATCATAATGAAGAGGAAGATAAGGAGGAAAGGGTGAAGCGGAGGATTGGAATGAAGAGGAAGAGGGGAGATGGTCATGAGGAAGGGAAAGAAGCAGAGTATGATAAAGAGGAAGAAAGGTGGAGGGGGAGGATAAAAGGGAATATTGATAATGATATTAATGATGATCATAATGCTGAGGAAGAGGAGATAAATAATAATGATGATTGCAATAATGTTCATAATGAAAAATATTATTATAATGATGATGATGATTAAAAAATCATGATGAGAATGATCACAGTCCTACTCATATTGATGATGATAATGATAACTATATCAGTAATGCTAATACTTCGAATGATAAAATAGCTTGGTTACAGAGGTTAGAATTTCATTATCCACCAAGATGGCAACACTTGGAGTAAATTACAGTTACTTCTTAAAGGTTGACCACTGCCTTAGGGGGGAGGGGGGGCAGTGGGTGGGTGTTGAGGGGAGGGGAGGGGAGGGGAGTGGGGCTGTTGATGTTAATATTTATGCCCTCAACACACCGGGGAATTTGGGTGAGCGTCCTATTCCTATGTAGGTAGAGAGGTTGATATGTGTATGAGTTTATGTTTATTCATATTTACATGTATACACATGTGTTTGTGTGTGTG
>NC_061846.1:573841-583841 GCF_019202785.1 Penaeus chinensis
AGAGAGCCTCATATGTTATATATTTGTAGATGATTTTAAATTTAAATTACCAGCATTGATTATTCACCTTCAGATTTAAGTTCATCATTAATGTTGCACAATATCCCAAGCTGCATTCAGATTTTGCATAATTCTTCTAGTACATTGCTTAGTCATTTCAGACCAAATTAACTTTGATTTCAAAATGGTTCTGATTCCATAAAATTTGAATTTATTCTGGCAGCATATTCTTTAACAGCTTGATATTATAAATCTCTAGGCCTCCAATTTTATAATAATCTTGACATTGACTTCACATTCAAGAATTCCAGTGCTGTATACCGCCAAGATAACTCCAAACAAAATTCTACTCCCACAGCATTTTCCTTGACGACTTCCTGGCCGAGTGGGCTACGGGTGAAGCCATAGAGTTCGAGCAGCTCCCTTTCCACCACCCACAGTTCATCATGTTCTCGTCTGGAACAACTGGCATCCCCAAGTGCATGGTTCATTCAGCAGGGGTGAGTGTACAGTGGGGGTCAGAAGGTCATAGCAGTGCTTCATTGAAAATGTACTGTATAGAAATTTGTGATTATTAGGGATTATAATATAGTCAGATGGTAGGCTATATATCACAGAATGTTAACTTTGAACCTTGCCCCAGAAAAAAAGTATTATCAGTATATGAAAATATAAATTGATTAGAAAGAATGGACTTTTTTTTAAATTGTGATACTGATAATTGCTTGAGAAAAAAGTTGCTTTTGTTCTGTTTTTAGTCTTGTTATATACCTCATAATAGGGTTAATATGGTAATGGTGAGGAAGGGCACTTTATGACTTTAGGCTTTTTTTTCAATAAAATTGTTATTGTTTATTATCATAACTGTTGTTATGATGATGAAAATGAATGTTATTCTTTGTATTATTATTTTCATATCATAATGAAAATTGTCATCATTATCTTTACTAATTAACACAGTTGTATTTACATATTATACTTGATTAATATTTTCTTCAAAACTTTGTTTATAGTCAGAACCTTTCTGCTTTACAATGGAAACATCTTGTCCACAGTTTTCCTAGTCACTTTGTTAACCTTACAAAACCTGTTTCAGGGAACGCTCATCCAAATAGCCAAGGAACACATTCTTCATTGCGATCTCACAAGGGAAGATGTCCTTACCTACTATACCACGGTGAGTGCCTTGTATACATTGTATTCCAGTAGCTTTACAGAAAGGATTATGAGAACTGTGCAAATGTGGTTGCAATTTTAAAGAGCTTCCAAAGGAGTATAATTTTGAAATTTTGAATTTTTTTCCAGACGGGTTGGATGATGTGGAACTGGCTTGTGGTGGGGCTTTTCACCGGCTGCTCTCTCTTTCTCTACGATGGTTCTCCGCTTCTGCCCACACCCTCCATCATGTGGGACCTTGTCGACAAGCTTGGTGAGTTTGGCTGTTGGCTGTTAAGGAGGAAAAAGGGGGGAAAATTAAAAGGAAGGATCATGTTATTTTGGCTGATGTTACTAGCTCAGTGGTTTTCATTTGGCTCTTTTTGTTATTCCATCTAGTAGGTATTTTATTTGGTGGGGAAGTAGGAGGTGAATGGGAATACTATACCAGCAAAGTTGGGATAATACATCTCAGTAGCAGCAGGGCAGACTGAAATCGCATTATTCCTCTTTCTCCTTTTCCCCATGCAGGAATCACTGTCCTAGGCACAGGTGCTAAGTGGCTGGCCGTGCTGGAGGACAGGGGAGTAAAGCCTCGGGAGACCCACGACCTGTCCTCCCTGAGAGCCATTCTCTCAACTGGATCTCCACTCTCAAGCCACTCCTTCAGATATGTCTATCGGGATATTAAGGAGGACGTGATGCTGGGCTCCATCACAGGTGAGCTCCTTTGTAGAGGGGCTTTGGCTCTCTCTCTCTCTCTCTCTCTCTCTCCACTCCTCTTTTTTGGGGGGAGGGGAGCAAGACCCAGTACTTAGAAGGTGACAAATAAAAAGAGACATAAAGGGAGAGTCAGAAAGACTGACAGGAAGAGAGACAGAGAAACAGAGACCAAAAATGAGACCAGAACTATCAACAGACATATGATCAAATGTAGAAAGGGTTACAAAAGAGAATAGATAACTTTTTCTGCAAGACATGAACTCTTTCCCCCTCTATGCCTCACAACCCTTTTGACTGTTTCAGGAGGAACTGACATCATTTCCTGCTTCATGGGCAGCAACCCTACCTTGCCTGTACATGAGGGTGAGATCCAGTCTAGGAACCTAGGCATGGCAGTTGAGGCTTGGAACGAGGAGGGGCAGCTGGTTTATGACATAAATGCCGAGCTGGTGTGCACAAAGCCTTTCCCCTCCATGCCCACACACTTCTGGAACGATGATGGCGAGATCAAGTACACCAAGGCTTACTTTGCAAAGTATGGCATTATTGCAGTATTGTATAAGGAATTGGCTTCATTTTTGTATAGTTTCTTTCTTTTCCTGTTTTTTTTTTTTTTTTTCTAATGATTTTCTTTTGGTCTCTTTTGTTAATTACCACTTATTTTTTATTTTGTTTAAGTACTTGCAGTATTTGGAAATAGGAACACTTCAGACATGTAGTCATTAATAAGAAGAACAAATCTGGAAATCAGGTATTTGCTGCATTTAAATATTGAATATTTTGAGTGATTTAAAAGGTAGTGATCCAACTCAGATCATTGCCAAGGAAGACAGTTACACAGATTGCAAGTTCAGTTGCCTCTACTTCTAAGGTCACAGTTTTCTGGGTACCAAGCAACAGGTCACAGTCATCAGGTGAACCATGTCTGATATATATATGCTCTGTAATCTCACTTTTGATTATATCTTCTAACGAAGATATAATCAAAACTGGTCAAATACATCCCTTGCCCCATGAAGATATTCATTCTCATTCACATCTTTTCTACATTTGTATTAGTGAATACAGTTCAAGGTAACTTCTTGACACAACCAGTGCTTGAACCACTTGTATCCAAATTACATCCCTGTACTTGGAATGGGGTATATATTCCAGAGGATTGCACTCATGCATCAGACTTTGTCATTGCTAAGAGGGGAACGTGGAAGTGAAGGAGACTGTGCCACTGTGTTTTCATTGGTCTCTTTATACTCATACTCTTTAGTTCATGAGGGTTAAAGCATTGTTACAGAATTACTGTGCAGATAAAGAGGAGTAGGATTGTGAAAGAAAAACAGTAACTAGGAATATAATGAGTGCTTATTCAGATTTATTTCTGGGGCTGTGTTGATCATGTCAGTCTTTTTATCTTGTATATTGATCTTGGCTGTGTTGAATATTTACTCACTGATAAATAAACAAACCAAAAAATAATAAGAAAAAAGTATCATAACTTTATATTAGTAATATCAATAGAAAATCATTTCCCTAATCATTGGTATCATCATGAGTATTATTATCATCATAATTATTATTATTATTATTATTATCACTATCATTATTGTTGTTGTTGTTCAACAATTGTTTGGATATAAAGATATTTTCTGTCCAGAACTCAGATCAATATGACTGAGATCAAGATAGTTTTGGATCGGAATGACACAGACGACTCTTATGTAATTCAGACAAACTATTTTCACAAACTTTTAAAAATAGTGACACTTTATCAATATAATTTTCCTGGAATGCTGGGAATCATGCTCTTTAGGGTTTGGAGACTGCGACACAGAGTAGCAAGTAGAGAAAAGCTAGGTTTCCACTAGCATATTCCTGGCTTCAAGAATTACTACCCTTTTGGTCAGACAGGCCTTGCCACACTGTGTGGGGTACTAGGGGAGGCAGACCCAGAGTGCTCTTTGACCAAATCTTACTATATATAGTCTGCAATAGTTGTATTCAGTTATAACACAGTCAAAACCATTTTGAAGCCAGTCCAGTGGCACTAAGCTGGTGGAATATATTTTTAATGGAACCAAGAAGAGCAGTTGGGTGGCCAATAGTGACTCAGGGATTAGTGCTGAGTTTGGATCATGGCACCTGGGTTTATGCAATTGGTCTAGTGTTTGAATACTTGGAATAATGTGTGGCTTGTGTCACAGATAATACATAAGTAATCTGTGGTATACATAGTCTCTACCGATTATAGAGAATAATTGCTGTTATGATTAATAGGTCAGTATCGACATTTGCTTTGTAAGTAGTAAGTAAATTTTGTTAATGGGTAACAAATAAGTAATTTACATTGCAGGTACCCCCGCACATGGACTCACGGTGACTTTGTTACCTTCAATTCTAAGACAGGAGGAATAACAATGCTTGGGCGCAGTGATGGAACGCTGAACCCAAATGGGGTCCGTTTTGGAAGCGCAGAGATTTACAACATTGGTAAGTTTCCTGGTACTTTTTGTCCAATTTACTTATGTATATTTATCTGTTTTCTTGCCATTTTGTGTATTTTCTTTTTCTTTTTTTTCTTTTATGAGGGGGTGGGAAATGAAGAGTTTCAGACTATAGTTTTAATCATTACAAGAAAGTAATGTAGTAAATAAACAGGAATATTAGAATTAGTGACAAATTGATAACTTGTCCACTTCTCTTTTATATTGCAGTTGAGCAATTTGACGAGGTAAATGACAGTGTGTGCGTAGGCCAAAGGAATGCAGAGGGTGAGGAACGAGTTGTACTCTTTTTGAAGATGCTCCCTCCTGCCGAGCTGACACCAGAGTTCAAGCGCCGTCTTGCGGTGGCAATTCGTACACAGCTTTCTGCTAGGCACGTTCCCTCTGTCATCCTGCCCATTTCAGAAGTGCCAGTAAGTTGAAGTTATAGTTATTACCTCTCTTAAATTTCATGTAATGTCCTATTTTTTTTGCCTCAAAAAAAAAAAATTCAGCACCAGTCAAGTTCTTTTATCTTTTTTAATTCCTTAAGACCAGATGGGTATTATTTTAGCTTGTTTTTAAGGGTAACTTGTGTATTCAGGCAGGACAGTCTCCAGTTCCCCTGAGCCTTAAAAAAAACACCCGTGCTACAAGTTAATATATATACTTAACTTGTTGATGCTGGGAGTGCATACATACTGTACATGCTGTTCTTGTATTGATTTTGTCAACACACATGACCTTATCTATATACCCCATTCCTTGAATTTTATGGAAGAAAAGATGATAATGATAACAATAATAGAGATGATTATATTGATGATAATAATAGTAGTAATAATAATAACAATAATAGAAAAATCTCAATAACAATATAAGTAAAAGCTTTTGTCCTGGAAATGCAGAGAATGGGGTAAGCAAATGAGATGTGGCAGAACCAGTAACTTCTTGGTGACTCAGTGCCCGTGAAACTGTGTGTAAACAGAATTGATAAAACAAAACTACATCAGCCAATGTTCAGATGCAGTACTGTTAGGTTAAGAGACTTATACTTTACCTTCTTAAGGAACATAGTAATGCATATTTACTTAAATTTCATGGGAGATATAATAATTGATACTGTAAGATATAATAATTGATACTGTAAGAGGGATGAAATAAAATATAACATACAGTGAATAAATTTGAAATATAAGATATAGTGGATAATATCAAATATAAAATAAAGAGGATGGAATAAAATATAAGGTAACATTAAAATTAACAAAAGAGCAACAGTCTGACAGCCCATCACTTCTGTTACAGTACACCGTGAGTGGCAAGAAAGTGGAGGTTGCCGTGCGACAGGTCATCCAAGGGGAGACTGTCGGAAATCGAGCTGCACTTTCCAACCCAGACTCTCTCGACCTCTATGCCAACCTCCCTGAACTGCAAGGGTGGTGAGACTCCAGGGGACGGAGAGTGAGACTAGGGAAGGATGGTGAATCTTCAAGGGTGGCAAGAGGCATAATGTAAATCCACTTGTTGATCTCTACTAGTGGCAAGTTAGGTGGCCTGGTTCTGCACAAGATGCAGTGGACAAGTCATGTTATGCTGATATGTAAAATGGAAATTAAAGAAGAGAAAGAAAAGAGGAAGTGGTAATAAAAACTGCAGAAGAAGGAAGGAAAGAAAGTAAAAGTGGTAGGTTTATATTGCTGATTATGTGCCTTTTTAGGTCTCCTGGTGTAGAAATTTGATCTGGTTTAACAATAAGAAAATTAATACTATTTTTTTCAGTGCTGCTGAAATTAGGGTCAAGAATCGATGATCACCAAGTATTGTTACTCAAGTTTTGTAACATGAAAATGTTGTTTAAGTTTTAGATGGTACAAAAAAGGTCTGTGACAGAAAATAAAATGTGAAGAGTATAATTAAAACAAGTTGGCAGCATAGCATTGCATTTATAGGAAAGCTAAATTATGCAGGGGTTACTTTGCACTGCATTAACTCTTAGGGTAATTTAAATATGATGGATTTTCTCATGTGTTAATATTCTGGTTTGTATAAATATAATACGTTTCAATAACTTTTGAAAATAATCAGGAGTGTGAATCTTTAAATGTATTTTCTCAACGAGAAAATAACTTCTTTTGACTATTTGAATTTTAGTGAAGAAAATGAGGAAGACAGATTATTATTGATTTTTTTTTTTTCTTCGCTTTCACTCTCTTTCCATTTTTAAGGAATGAAAGGATTTTACAAAAGATTTGTACATGTATTTGAATATAGTATCAAGATATTTGGTTGATCACTTGCACTAGACATCAGTCTCATGAAATGCTTTCAGTATTGATGCAATCTGAGGTGTCCCAACTGGAGTCACAGTGAACACAAGTTAGATGTTTAGGGTTTAGGTTAAGTGAAGATATGATCCGGTTTTACATTACAAACCCACACAAGGGCTAGGATGGTGCCTTCTAGAAGGATTTTGGTTTTTGCAAGGAGAACCCATTACCCCAAGTGGATGCCCTTCCAAACGTAGATCCTGGGCAGGAATCGAATTCTCAGGCTGGGTGACCAACGCTCATGGTCACCAGTTGCAGGCATTGCCACTGCACCACAGCAGCTGCCTTAGATTAAATGAACCAAACTTAATATTATGCATTAGCAGGGAGCAAGAGTGAGTTTGATATATTTATAGGAAAGAGTGAGTAACTACGCAACTACATTGACATGTTTCTGTTAAATCTTTATTAGAATTGCATGAATTGTAATGAAGATTTAATCAAAACACATCATTTATGTTGCTCATGTAATCAAATTACTGGTTCTCATCTGTAACTCTTTTTACTTTGGTCATAATAAGCCTGTGTGATTGTAATTTCTTTGTGACTGTTTTTATAGTTTCTGAGCTGTCAGTACTGTTGTGCAATGTAATCTCTATTTCCTGAGATGCGATGAGGAATCACAAAGAAAGGTCTTTTACTCAGCATAGAAAACTGTGATAGCTGTTTGGTAATTTTTTTGTTAGGGTTGAAGATATATATACACAAATAGGCTTTTAGTTATGGAAAAATCTGTAATAATTTTATACATTTTATAAATATACAGGTCTATATAAAGAAAGAAATTATATAAATTTATATAGAGGACAAAACCTATATGTATATATCTTAACACATTATATATAATGAGGAAAAACTCAATGTTTGATTGAATTGCCTCCATACGATTTTTATTCTGTGGATAAATTTATTCCCTGAGAAATAATGCCAGCAATTTCCATTCAAAAATTTATTCAACAAAAAAACTCCCTTTTATTGCTTGGCTCTGATATCACTGTCTCTTGAAAAGGTGTACAGTATGATGCATTTGGGCATGCATGTGTATGAGGGAAAAAGAACAAGAATATAACATTATTTATTTATTCAAACTGGAAGAAACATTATTTGTCTGAATTCTTTCACTAATTTCTTGGAGCAATATCAGGACTTGATAAATAAATTTCAAATATCAACTAAATCCTATATGAAATAATGTTCTTTTTTCTTTGCATAAACATCAGGTGCAGTAATTATTATTACTGCACTTATACACAATATATTACAATATAAGCAAAATTTCCCTTAACAATAATGATAATAAAAGTTTCATATAAGAAAAAAGCTCTGATCTCCTACTTACAAATATTTACACATTACATAAAAAAAACAAAAAAAGAAAATAAAGATTGCTTCTCTCAGATCTACTTGTATGGGAGGATAGTTACCTGCAAAACCTCAGTCAAGATTTAACAGAAGTTCAATGTTTTAGTAAAAAGCTGCCTGCCAAAAGAGTGTCTGCATTCTCTTACTGATCTTCAGACATAAACAAAGCAATCCCAGTCGACACAGGCACAAGTATCTTGATAGCCACCTCAGGGATCATCTCTGCTCGCTTACTGTCGCTGGGTGACTGTTCTGGTGTGAAGTAGGGGCTGCAGGAGGAGAGGGGTGAGCCACCTCAACAGAGTGGAGCGTGAAGTTATCCAGAGGTGTCACCTTGTTGCTCTCACCTACTATTGTGTAGAGGCCAGGCTGGGAAAAGAAGAGGGCATGAAAAGAAAATAGGTAATATGCACAAGAATTCTTGGAATATACAAGTCATTTTTCATTATACACTCCTACATATATAGATATACTTATAATTTATATATATATATATATATATATATATATATATATATACATATAGATAGATGTATATCAATGCATACAATAAGAAATCAGTTAACAAAATATTTGCCTTCACATTAAAACAATTTACAAAAAAACTACCAGGGAAGATGGTTATTTGTCATTATATATACCGAATAATACTATATAACTATCAATGGCTATGGTATCCAAGTTTCTTTGTAAACCACGAAGTGAGAGAGAAAGAATATACAGAAGAACAAGAGACTGAGACATTACCAAACCCACCTGTGCATACTGCTGTGCATTCTCTGTGCTGAGTGGCGGGGCAGGAGAGGGGAGGCTGAGCACCCCTGCTGCCAGGGCCACTTGCTCTGAGCCCACCCGTGACCAGACCATCTGGGCAGCATTGCCCTGCTGCGCCATGTGGGGAGAAAGGGTACCTGAAGACCCCGGAGCTGAGCAGGGAGGAAGCAGGGAAGCCATGGAGGCCATGGGTGGTGCTTCATGCTGTGCAGGTGCCATGATGTGGTGCTGGAGACCAAACACAGGGTGGCTGCTATTTGATGAGGAGGAGGAAGGTGCATCACCACTGAAGCCCAAGGAACTCGTCTGTGCAGATGTCTCACTGGAAATGACATTGTCCTCACTGCATGCCACTGTGCTGAGAGTCAGGCAGCCAGGGGGTGCAGAATGCGTGTTGGTCAGGTCCATGCTGCCCGAAGGCACAGGAAGCTGCGTGTTGGAAAAGACGATGTTGTTTGATCCTGGGCTGGAGAACTCTAAAGCATTTGATGAAGAAGGCAGACTCTGCTGGGTGATATTGTTTGCTGAGACTGGGATGCGAGACAGAATAATGCTGTTTGATGATGAGGGAACACTAGAAAGAATGACATTCGCAGATGACACAGGTGACAGAGACAAAGTGGTGGACTCTGGAGGCAGTGATATGCTTGATGCCGACACTGCAGTGTTGCTGAGTGCTATGCTCGAAGAGACTGGAATATTGGAAAGGGTCAAGTTATGTGAAGACACAGGGATACTGGAGAGGACAATGCTATTTGAAGAGACAGCCACAGCAGTCTGGGTATTCCTGGCCTCTTCCATTGCTGAAGGAATCCCCAAGATATGTGTTATACTTGGGTCCTGTGGTTGGATGGTGGGGGGAGTTACATCCTGGTGTGGCTCCTGCGGTGGCAGAGCAGACTCCTTGGCATGTGTGCGCATGTGTGACACCATGTTGTCCTTCCTTGCAAAGCTCCGCCTACACACAGGACACACATAGTCCTTGACACCTGTGTGAACCTGGAAAAAATGTGAACATTTTACGGACATGCTTTATAAATTGGAGCTCATTCACTAGGTTTTGTGTTTCAAACCATCTTTAATGAAAATATTACAATATTTTCATGTGTCTGATAATTTTATTAGTGAGAGGAAAAAACATATCCATCTAGGAGGCCATGAAGTATAAATAATACCAAA
>NC_061846.1:586341-588841 GCF_019202785.1 Penaeus chinensis
CTGGTGCACGGTCTTCACGTGTTTGTCCCGCGTGTACTCGTGCTTGAACACTTTTCCTGGTGGGGCAATATATATAGGAATAATAATACATATACAACTGGCTGTAGCTATATATATATATAGACATTTATATATATAGACATTTATAGACATATACATATATATATATATATATATATATACTATATATATATATATATATATACTATATATATATATATATATATTATATATATATATATATATATATATATGTATATATATAGTTTATATATATATAGTATATATATAGTATATAGTATATATATAGTATATAGTATATATATATATATATATATATATATATATATATAGTATAAATATAGTATATAGTATATATATAGTATATAGTATATACATATATATATATATATATATATATATATAGTATATATATATATATATATATATATATATATATATAGTATATATATAGTATATATATATATATATATATATAAATAGTATATATATATAGTATACATATATAGTATACATATATAGTATACATATATAGTATACATATATAGTATACATATATAGTATACATATATAGTATATATATATATATATATATATATATATATATATATATATAGTATATATCCCCTTGCGGACATGTACTTACGTGCTATGCCCACTGTGAGTCCTTGTTTGATTGTTTTTACACATAGATAGCTACAGTTGTACTAAGTCACCAATGAGCCAGTTAGGAGTACTGCCCGTCTCGCCCGTTCACCCTTTTCTTTGATTTACGAAATATTTTACTTTATCTTATTTTGCTGTTACTAATATAAAAAAACATTATAATAATTATAATGTTTATAATAAAAATAATACCATCGATATTCATAGCACTAGTAAAAACTACGTTTTTCCTGCTAATTCAAATCACATATGGTCACAAGGTCTACTAATTGACTCCTTTGTGGCTAAGCACTAGCAGAGCCATCTATGGGCAGACATTTCACAAAAAAATATAGCAAATGAGCAAAGCATTTCCCCATTTTTTGTTCATTTTTACCCGCCGGCATTGGGATATATATATAAATATATATATATATATATATTATATATATATATATATATATATATATATACATAATGTATATTTAGTATATATTAATAGTATATAATTATAGTATATATATAGTATATATATAGTATATATATAGTATATATAAAGTATATATATATATATATATATATATATATATATATATATATAGTATATATATAATATATATATATATAGTATATATATAATATATACATATAGTTTATACATATATATAATATAAATATATATATATATATATATAGTATATACATATATATATATAATATATATATATAGTTTATACATATATATATAATATATATAAATATTTTATACATATATATATAATATATATATATAGTTTATACATATATATAATATATACATATAGTTTATACATATATATAATATATATATATATATATATATATAGTATATACATATATATATATAATATATATATATAGTTTATACATATATATATAATATATATAAATATTTTATACATATATATATAATATATATATATATATATATAGTTTATACATATATATATAATATATATATATATAGTTTATACATATATATAATATATATATATATATATCTAGTTTATACATATATATAATATATATATATATATATATATAGTTTATACATATATATAATATATATATATATATAGTTCATACATATATATAATATATATATATATATATAGTTCATACATATATATAATATATATATATATAGTTTATACATATATATAAAATATATATATATATAGTTTATACATATATATATATAATATATATATAGTTTATACATATATATGATATATATATATTTATATATAAATTATTTGTAAAATATAAATATATATATATAAAATATATATATTTTATATAGTATAATATATAGTATATATAATATATTTTATATAATAGTATAAAATATAAATAGTATATAATATAAATTTAGTATAAAATAGTATAAAAATATATATATAAAATTATAATATATATTATATAGTAATATATATATAATATATATATATATATTATAGTATAATATAGATATATATTACTTATATAGTAATATATATATTTTTTATAAAAATATATATTTTATATACTATATATATATATATATTTTATCATATATAATATAATAAATATTTAGTATATATTAATATTAATATATATATATATTAAATATATATATAAGTATATATAATATATATAATATAAAATTAAATATATAATTATAAATATAAAAAAATAATTATATTAAATATATATTATATTAAATATATAATTAAATATAAAATAATAAAAAATATATAATTAGTAAATATATAAAAAAAAATATATAATAATATTTTATATATAGTATATATAT
>NC_061846.1:591341-598841 GCF_019202785.1 Penaeus chinensis
ACACACACACACACACTACACACACACACTACACACACACACCACACACACACACTACACACACACACTATACACACACACTACAAACACACACACTACACACACACACACTCCACACACACACACTACACACACACACACACACACTACACACACACACATATACACATATACATACATACATACACACACACACACACACACACACACACATACCACCCACACACCTACACACAAACACACCCACACACACACACCCACACACCCACACACCCACACACCCACACACACGCACCCACACCCACACCCACCAACCCACACCCACACACACACACACACCCACCAACCCACACCCACACACACACCCACACACACACCCACACACACACACACACCCACACACACACACACATACCACCCACACACACACCCACACACACACCCACACACACCCATACACCCCCACACACACACACCCACCACTCACACCCACACACACACCCACCCACCCACCCACCCACCCACCCACCCACACAGATAACAACACAACACACTCACACACACTCACAAACCAGCCGCCCACACCACGCTGCAACCATGGCCAATGCATCACATCACACTCACAAACGCCCACACGATCCCTGCTTACCAAACCACCCACAATCCACACATAATTTAAACACGATGCAACAAGTCCACTTCACTGCACATTCCTAACAAGCCAAGTGGAATTGCTATGCAATTAACCAGTTTAGCAAGGAATCCAATATATGTTGTGGGGGAGCTTCAAACAACTCACCACAAATGTCGCAGACGTACTTCTTCTCATCGCTGTGGGCCACCTGGTGCAGCCGCAGTTCAGAAGCCGTTTTGAAGTGTTTTGGGCACTTGGGGCAAGCGTACTGCATGTCTGGAACACAAAAGTCTTTTTTCTTTTCTTTTTTTCTTTTCTACAAATGGCAAAACAAGTCTGTTTGGGAGCAATGCACAATTACCTAGCATTAAAACACGACATTCTTCAAATTACAATAATTGTAAAGTATTCCGAAGCCAAATTGTTGCATGATATCTTTGGAAAAAAAACAAGTTGAAGTTAGCTGATGTGCAATATACAGGGAGAGAATTGACTCCACTGCTGTCACTGGAAGTTGAAAGAGTTTAACAATATCCTTGTGTATTGAAGGTATATTTGCATTCTATAATCAGGAAAACAAAATCTGCCAACATGGTTGTAAAAGAAATTCACAACTGATTACAAACACATCAAAAGAAGTTCTAAAGCAAGACATTGTGAAAATCACATTAAAAATACAAGATTAAATAGTTTATCATTTGCATTACAAAATATAATTATTTGATACTTCTACTACTCTAACATCGATTTTTTAAATTTTTAAGAGCAAGTTGGGAATTTGCTTGCATACATTCTAAATTAGAGGATTTTCAATCTAATAACACATCATAAAAGATAGCGAACATAAACACATTACTAAACATAATGCTGTTAACAAGAACTGAGACACAAAATGTTGGGAGCTTCTAATTGGCTTCCAATTTACTCCAGACACTCCAAGTTTCGTGTGAGATGACACAGTAAATTGCCCTACTGATCACTGGCTAATGGCAATTGGGTAACTACATGTGCTAAACAAAGAGTCATGCACACTGCCTTTCCTTATGCAAGAATCATGAAAATAAAAATAAAAATATTCCCAAAGCTTAGACTAGCCATGAACAAGTACATAAAAAGCATATAGAATAAAATTAGACCTGAGATAACATGAAAACAAGCAGGTCGACACAAAAGCAAAAATTTACTGCCTAATGTTAACCTACTGATGCCAGGGTGGCATGACATACATGCTATGTCCATTTTAATTTTTAGTTTATCAATTTAGTTTACACAGATCTTTTCACAAATGCTCAGTTACTAGTCCTACCTGATTTCACCAGTTTACCCTTTTCCATGATTTTTGGAAAACAACGGTGGACAGTACACGTACCCAGCACCAATGGGTTAAAAGCCTCAATCAACTTTACGTTTCTCCCTTTTGGTAACGGTAACACCCATTATCCACTTCTCTCACCTGTATTGCTATGAAAGACGGCCATGTGCTTTCCGTAACTCTGCCGCCACTTGAATGATCGATCACACTGCAGGCAAGTGAACTTTGCAGCCTCATGCTTTGTGGTGATGTGCAACTGCAAGTAGTATGGGGTCTTGCAGTCTTTCTTGCAAAGGCTGCAGACATTACCACTCCCTACAGAAAGAGTTGGGACACAAAATATGTATTTCTCCCATGAAAAGATGGGAAAGTTTAAAATCATAGATATATTAAGTCAATATATAGAGAAAAATAGTAATTCAGTAAAAGTAGATACATAAATATTAATTGTCTAAGATTTCTAATGCCAGTTTTGAATGCTTGTAGTTGTGATTTTGTCTAGTAACCCATCCAGTAATCTCTGTGCTGCAGATAATCCCATGACTGTATTCAAAAAGTTTATATGCCTTAGGCACCTAGATAAGGAACCCCGCTTCATGGTTTACATATTCACTAAAAACACAAACTAGTACTTAATTACA
The DNA here is from genome assembly GCF_019202785.1 of Penaeus chinensis. Taxonomy (NCBI): domain Eukaryota; kingdom Metazoa; phylum Arthropoda; class Malacostraca; order Decapoda; family Penaeidae; genus Penaeus; species Penaeus chinensis. The sequence goes on from NC_061846.1 coordinate 593,929, forward strand.
GAGTGTGACATCAAAAGTCAAAAATTGCATTTTGAAAAAGTATTGATGCATGAAAATTATACACATTTTGTGTTGACTTTGGAACAGCTTTCTTCAGTTGTGTTTTCATCTATCAGAGATGAGAAAGAAGCAATGTTACTTCTAGATTTTGAAGAGGGCTTCTCTTAACTAAATAATCAAAATTACAATGAGGGACAAAAATATTCCTTGCCTTATCTTTGCTTGTACGGGGAGGAGGCAAAGAACGCACCATCATATCATTCAGGTCAATCAACAGCCAACACAATTTCACAGCGAGCCAAAAAGTATTAGAAACACAACTACGTGCACTGTGAAAGTCTCTTAAAGAAGATGGGGTCCATACCAGATGAATCTCAACCAAGTGGCAGTGAAAAAAATGACAGCTGAATCAGATTATATCCCTCATCAAATTCAGTTCTTACTACCTGAAAGAGGAGCAGTCTCCCAAGATGGCCCTAGGTAAGAGCCACTTATTGCACTTTTCCTTGAACTTACACCAAGTAACTAAGTAAGTATGGCAAGATTTTTATCTATGCAATATTGTATGTGAGCAGCATATCACCTGGAATGAGATTACTTTGGACTGGCAACATGGCAACAAGACTGTGAATCCTGATATAAATTTTTTTGAGGGGAGATCTCTTCCGAAAGAATAAACAAGAAAAGGATACCAGAGGATTAAATGCTTTGCATTCCAGTTTCCCCCCTTCCTCCTCACCTAGATGCCTTACCCCCATCTTTGTGGACCGACTTGTGAATCCTGAGGGACTCCTCATGCCGGAACTGCTTCCCACACACACCACAGGAGTGGACTACGTTCTGGTGCGTCTTGAGGTGCCTCTTCATGGTCCTGCGCGTCTTGAAGACCTTTCCGCATTCAGAGCATGACTTGTTGATGGGGCGGTGGGTGAGCAGGTGAGCATCCAGCCCGCTCTTCTCCACAAACGCCTTATTGCAGTACTCACACTGGAAGGAGGATGGGCCTACGTTAGACAGTCCTGCATGAACGAGGCTGATGGGTGTAGGGGAAAAGGAAAAGGGAAAAGGGAAAAGGGAAAAGGGAAAAGGGAAAAGGGAAAAGGGAAAAGGAAAAGGGAAAAGGGAAAAGGGGTAGGTGGTAGGGAAAAGCAGGGATAGGGAAGGGGGAAATGGGAATGAAGGGAGGGAGGGAGGGAAGGAAGGAGGGAGGGAGGGAGGGAGGGAGGGAGGGAGGGAGGGAGGGAGGGAGGGAGGGAGGGAGGGAGGGAGGGAGGGAGGGAGGGAGGGAGGGAGGAGGGGGAGAGAGAGAGAGAGAGAGAGAGAGAGAGAGAGAGAGAGAGAGAGAGAGAGAGAGAGAGAGAGAGAGAGAGAGAGAGAGAGAGAGAAACATCAATAACAAAACTCACTGTGAACTTGCGATTATCCAGATGATAGTTGATGTGCCTGAGCAGTCGACTGCGACGCTGAAACTGCTTGCCACAATAAGGACACCTCTTCTCCCCATATCCAGTGAAAGCCTCATCCTCATTCAGCGTAATTTTTGAGTCGCTGAAATGCAATACCTTATATGCTAAGAGAAAGCACTATATCAAAAGAAAAAAGTTTGTATACATTTCTCATGTACATATTAAGTATATAGATAAATAAATATACAGACAGTTTGACTGATTTCTAGATAAATAGGAAGTAGATTGCCTTTATGAATGTCTTATATGCAAAACAAGGAACTGAAACAATTCTCATTAAAGAAAAAATCCCTACCTGGCATCTGACTTCTCTAGCCCCCCATCGTCAGAGAGAAGTTTGCCCGTCTTCCCATCACCTCCGTCCTCACACTGGGAAACCCTAGAACAGTCTGGTTCTCCTCCAGCTGGTCTTTCTTCTGCTTCTGTCTTGATGTCTATATCAGTGTTTACAGAATGCGTTGTTTTCATGTGCTGTTTGTAGGCCTCATAACTCTGGAAGTCTTTCCTGTAGCAGAAAGATCCATGGAATGGGGTAGAGCAGGGACTTTTTAGACTTTTTTCTTTTTCTCTCAATACTAAATTTGCCTTCTATACCTTTCTCTGTCTCTGGGCATACAGGGTAGGATGTAAATACTGTGCTGTGATACCTTAATCATGTTCACAAACAGGAAAAATTTTCTTGGTCATAAAGGACACAAAACACATTACATTATACAGAGGAAAACCCATTCTAACACTAATTCACTAAAAAAAAAAAAAAATCAAAACGTGTTAAATCACAGAATAAGGAAAACTCATTTGATCCAGCAGGGGACCTGACTTTACATATTGGCCTATCTCAATATCTGGGGATTTCTTTCTTTTTCCTTCTCTATCTCTGCACTGCCCCATAAGTTACACTGGCCCCCTTTAACCACAGTGTCAAAAAAATACACTTCCCAAACAGCCTACCTGCAAGCAAGGCATCGTGCTTGCTGGCTGCAGTGCACCGAGGAGATGTGGACCTCATACTTGGTCTTGTTCTTGCCTTGCCACCCACACATGTAGCAGGTGAAGACGTGGTCCTCCTGGACATGGCGGTCTCGGCTTACCTTGGTCCTGGGGAGAGGAATCCAATTTTGGTCATGTGCACTTGCTTTCATGCAAATGGATTCTGAATGAACAGGGATAGGACTGACTGCTGTCTCCAGACTCCAAAACCAAGGAATAGGGCAAGTGTGCGAGATTTAAAATGTTCTATCTGGTTCCCTAAAAAGGGGCCCTTAGTTCTATTGATAAAGGAAAAAAAATACACCACAGTTGTTATTATATGGAATAAAACTTCATGTATCATATGCACCTTATGAGTCTACCATACTGACCTTAAACAGCTGAGTATTTATATAAAACGAGAGCATATGTATGGCCTTCAAAAAAAAAAAAAAAAAAAACATAAAAAATTGTGCATATCTTGCAAAGTTATTAGCAATAAAAAAAGGTATTCCCAAACAAAAAATATATTCAGGAATATAGATTATGAAAAAGCATGAAATTAATAGAAAAGAATGAAAAAAAATGTAAAACAGCAGAAAAGGATTCTTTTTTTTTTTTTTTTGCTGGGCTCTGGCTTATACTAATATTTATTATTTGTTTTTATCCTCAAACCTACTATGAAAAATCTAAAGAATATGAAAATATTCTTTTTGGGCAGAGCTTATGCATTAATAACAGAGGTCCATAGAATTACCTGAACATAGCATCGCATTTATCGCACTCCCAGAATACAGTCTTCTGGTCAGTCCTCCCTGCGGGTCGGCTCCTCTTTGCATCAGGTTCAGCAAGCGGGTGCTGGTGTGGGGGCTCCTGCCAAGATGGAACAAAAACCATTTTACAAAGTCACTGTTACGAACAAACCACCTATCTAATGCTCGTTACATCTGAATAAAATCATGAAGTATCAATGAATTACTCATTACCATTTCTACATGATTACTCATTTTGGAGTCACCATTCATCATGATTAATAGTATCATTCCAATCTATGAAGTTCTAACTGTCCAGATCCTTCTTCAATCATTCTAATGCAAAAAACTAAAGATCAATGCAAAAACATAATAGTAATCAATTTATCATCAACACAACTGATATTTTCTTTGAGATCCTTGCCAAAACATACCTCACTCGGTACCCTCTTCTTCTGTTCCTTTATCTTCCGCAGACGAGCAGATCTGCGCACCTTTGTATCTATGTCACTGAGATTGCTGAGATCATCAGCCTCCTCAAAAGATCCTTCAGCTAGACTGTATTTTTCTGATCCCTCTTCATTGTTTGTACACACACTGTGCACTGCAGAAGTGGGGTCTCCTGGATCTGTATGTGTCCTACTGTCATAAGCCAAGCATGGTTTAGGTAAGTCATCACTGGCACTGGAGTTAATAATAGCACCAGTGCATGATCCTGCCCTATCTGGCACATGGCTTATATCATTCTGAACAGAATCTGTGGTGTTCCCACTACTCATGAGCTGTGGATCATGGCTGTCTACTTCACTCCTCACTGCATGAGTGTCAAGTACATCTGAGAAACTCTTATTACCATGACTGCTACCTATGTCTGCATAGCTCTTCACTCGCACCAGACTGGGCATAGAACTGGCAAAATCTTGCTCTCTGTTCCCCTTCAACCAAATTTCCCTCAAAGAGGTGTCAGCTTGAATTGTGCCTCCTGGGATGTCTTCCCTTCTCCCTGTGGCCCAGAGCCCTACAGATGTGTCACAGGACTGCCCAACCTCTGTGGACAGAGGCTGGAGGTCTTCCAGGATTTTCTCATGACTTTCATCCTCCTGCTTTCTGTCATTTTCTGTGACTGTCTTCTCACTGCTGACCTTCTTCCCCCTGGAGGCAACATTGGCATGAATGGGAGTTACATGGATCCTGGACTCCTGCTCTGGTGACAGTTTGGAATATAGAGCAGAGTAATTGCTTGAGTCAAATTGCTGAATGCCATCTTCAATGTCCCTCAAGAGACGCTCCTTTCTGGTGTGGTTTCCAGAGTCTGTCTCCCTCGTGTTGCTGCATGCTAGCTGTTCACTGGCTCTCTCATGTACATCATTAGGAGCTGCTTCTTCATAATGTTTGATGGCTTTCTCTCCAGCTCTCTCCTCTGCAGTGGGTGCATGGATTGTGATGATGCTGCAATCTGAGAACTCTGCAACTTCCTTCTGTGTGCAAAGCCTCTGCTGTGAATATGCCTGACCATTTTCCTCAGCACTCTGCCCCTTGAACCCCTCATCAGGAACTTTGACATGAATCTGGAAAGCTCTTGAGTCATCATAGCCATTTCCTGCCTCTAGTGAGAGGCCCGAATAGTTCTCACTAAAGACTTCACTCGCAGCAATGGCCAGGGCATCAGGATGGCGCCCGGTTGGGGTGGGGTATGGCAGTGGTGCCAGCGGGGAAGGGATGGTCA
>NC_061846.1:606341-643841 GCF_019202785.1 Penaeus chinensis
CGGGGCAAGGAAGCGCAGGTGCCGGCTGCGACGCCCTCGAGGGAGGACGAAGGAAGGCTGCGGCTCGCGGTGCAGTGCGCGAGCTGCTGCAATCACGGTTCCCAGTCGGTCACTACAGTGGTTCATGCAGGGCTGTCGGACGCTGCATCGGCGCCCTGCACGTGGCCGTGTGCTCTGGCCAGCTGTGGGGCTGGGCATGCCACGTGCGACGGAGCGCCCGGAAAACGTCTAGTTTTACTCTAAGTGCAGGCGCTCCTTCACCACCTGATTCGGACGGGCACGTGTTCTGGCATCATAACCACCCGCAAGGTCTGGGGTAGGCCTACGCAAGGCGACGTGCCCGAGTGCCGAGCGGGAAGTGCCACTCGGCGCCCAGTGGCGACTTCAGCCCTTGCCGGAAGTCCAGTTTAATCACTCGGATATGATGTGACGGGTTAAACGTGTTCACGCCACCATCCAACACAGCAGTTGTTCCTTATTTTAGTCATAATCGTAAATGCGCTATTCTCGTTATTTACCATTGCAAGTGAGAGAAATGTGAAAGCACTGGTAATGTTTGCCGAGACCGCACCCCTCTAGAACCAAATCCGTGAGTCCAGCTCCCACCGGAATTCTATAATTGTGCCAAAACCAAGCCCCTTTCTGACCCAAAAGCCCATCCAACTGGGTCTCTCCTTCTGGGCTGTCCTTGGATAACAACCGAACGGAGACGCACCCTCCCGAGACCGTCCCAAGACCAGATTTTTAAAATTTACCTTCCTCAAAGGTTTATTTGCATATACCTAAACATTGGGGTATCAAGTGAACTCAAAATTCCAAACCAAACCTTTCCTAACTTTTGTTTTCCCTAAAAAAGGGGCAACCCCCCCTGTACTGTCCCTTACAGAGAACTTGTTTAACGTACATTAAGATCTTCGGCATTGTGAAGGTGTTGTGGATATGTCATTTCGCAGTAAATGTGATGCTGATGCAGCTGTGCTTGACTATTTCTTGTGCTCTAAGATGTTAGTGTCCTTTTCCCTCGTCGTTCTTGGTAACCTTGACCATTGCATACGTGTTGCACAGCCGAATTATCAGCTTGCAGTTGAAATCCCCCTCTCATTTTCTGTGGTTCTATCTTATACCAGCAAATTTACCTTGTACTATTTGGCTGACAAACTATACCAAAAATAGATGTGGACTGAACAGGGATGCCTTGACCTCTTTGATTATCTTTACTTTTGTGCACTTTCTGATTATTGTAATATGTGAATGTGCATTATATTATAAAGGTTAATTTAAAGCATTTGAGATTGTTGGGGATTTCTGTGCAGTATTTTTGTGCAGATAAATCTGATATTTTTTATAGCTATTTGAAGATGTATTTGCTTCTCTCATTTTGTTTGTAACCATCCTAACTACCGTGTTTTTTCCAGTCCCTGAAAACGCACCACAATGGGGGCTTATAAATACATGCAAGAGATCTACCGCAAGAAGCAGAGCGATGTGATGCGTTTCCTGCTGCGTGTGCGAGCCTGGCAGTACCGTCAGCTCAACAAGCTGGTCCGTGTCCCTAAGCCCACTCGCCCAGAGAAGGCCAGGAGGCTCGGCTACAAGGCCAAGCAAGGTACGAAATTTTTACTTGGAGGTTTTGAGTTTGATTGGAATTCTTTGCAATGTTTAGGGGGGGTTCTGAAGATCTTGAATTAAAGTGGGAAGGGCTTGAGGTATAAAGTTTGTAAAATTATTGAAGCTACTGATATGATGACCAATTATGCATCACCAACTGAGTGTCTTGACGACAAATCTACACCGCAATTGCTGAGCACATTTGAGACTAGGTGGAATACAATAGGAATAATTAGGTATTTATGGAGTGTGTACTTTCCCAGGCTTCGTAATTTACCGCATGCGTGTGCGCCGTGGAGGCCGCAAGCGCCCCGTCGCTAAGGGTTGCACATATGGCAAGCCCAAGAGCCACGGTGTGAACCACCTGAAGCCTGTGCGCAGCCTGCAAGCACTGGCAGAGGTGAGTGTTGTTGTCCCACATGGATTAATATGTTTCAATTAGTATCTAAAAGTAAATACATTTTTCCAAACTGATGTTAAAATCAAGGTACATGAAAAGGAAATATCTGTAGGGGTATAGTAAACAGGATTTAATTTTTATAAAGTAACTATCTAGATATTTGTAGTTTGTGCAAAGATTCAAGATTTGTCTTGAAAGTGCTAGAAGGGAACAAGGAGGTAAGGTAATGGTTTCTTGCAGGAACGTGTGGGTCGTAGGCTGGGGAGTCTGCGCTTGCTAAACAGCTACTGGGTTGCCCAAGACTCCACCTTCAAATATTATGAAGCCATCCTCCTCGATCCCCAACACGACAACATCCGTAGAGATCCTGCGGTTAACTGGATTTGCGATGCCTCTCACAAGCACCGTGAGCTGCGTGGAAAGACTTCTTCCGGACGCAGACATCGTGGTCTGGGCCGTGGTATTGGCTACTCCCACACCAAGGGAGGCTCTCGCCGCGCACGCTGGCTCACACAGAACTCCCTCCAGCTGCACAGGAGGCGATAAACTTTTGTTTATTATTAAGCTCTTGGGCTTTATTAATAAAAAAAAAAAATACAAAGATCGGAATGTTATTTTACTCCATCAGGGGTTAATAAAACGCAATTATTATTCACATATCTTATTTGACCTCTAAAGGGAAGTAGTTAAAGGGAAATTTGAAGGCAAATCAGTGATGGCAAAGGATCTGCTTTTGAAAACAATGCTAAGAATACTCAGATTTAAAGCATAGGCCCAGAGTGAACACAAATCTATTGTAACACCAGAAACCAGATTTTTCTTCAGTATTACTAGAACAAGCAATTCCATGATAGGTGTGGCTTTTCTCACTAAAGGGCAGAATCGCATAGATCACAATTGAGGGTGGAACTGGTCAGTGCCATTTGCCTTGGCTACTGACATGGATTTTGTAGTACTTCTTTTCTAATCACATTTCCCCCACTGGTTATAATGCTTGTCTGTGCTTAACCCAATGGCGCCCGGTATAGCAAATTAAAAAAAACTACGCTCTGGCGAACGGCGGCAGCGCGCCGACTCCGAGCACGTGATATTGGTCCATCAAGCCGAATCATTGCCTCGGGGCGTTTTGGCGCGGCGCCGCTGCGGACAGCTGCACGCTGCACATCGTGCATATTGTTATGACGGCGATAGCCGTGACCCGACGCCATTGGGTTAAATTGCCTCTGATGTGGAAATGATCTTGTGCACCTCAAATTAGATTAGAGGTGCATTAACCATTCTTTAACGGTATACTTCATCAAGTGAGGAGGAATGAAAACCGAGCTTCCCTTTGTCTATACAGGGCCAAGGACTAAAGGTAAGCATTTTCAAATGAGTAATTTTGGTAATGTAATCTAGTTGCCTTAGCCTTAGCTTCTTGTACCAGCAATTTTGCAACTTGAGCCGAGTCTCATGGCTCGACCTAAGAAGCAGCTAGTGGGCTAAGGCCAGGCATGGTAGTAATTTTTTTAGGGGTTAATGTTACCGAGAGCGACGCACGGAGGTAGAGCAAAATGGACATTACCATCTTGTAGAGCATAAAAAATAAGAGTAGGAATGAATACAACTAAATCTGCAGCGGCCTCATATTTCCCGGGAAATGACAAAAATAGGCTCTGTATGGCACCGCTCTGAGACTAAGTCCCCATCCATGTTTACCTTGCCAGGACCAAAACAAATGTGACGCGTAACGCCTTATTGCGATCTACGAAGTAGTCCATGTATTACTACGCGCTTGTGAAAACTATTATTTTGTAATTACCAGTCTGATTTTCCGAATTTGTGTATTTAATGAATTTTTACTTTTATTATACTTTTACGTGCTTTGGTAATTATTTACACTATTTTGGCCATAACCATGTGCGCATGTGCGTTTTTCCACCGGGAGATTTGACACTTCGTCAGTTAGCATTAGTTCCGAAACACCGGTGAGAAATGTCACATTTTAAGTGTTGTGTCGATTTCGGGTAATTTTTAAGGCCGTATAGTGGATATATAGAACAATTCGATAACCATCTATCTCAGCTTGATATTTGAGCCCAACAAGTGCCCCATATGTCGAATAAGTGATTACAAACCAAGGAACTCGGACCATAGACGGATGCGAAGAAAAGTTCGATCTTTCGCAATATACAGGTATTTGGTTTTACCCTGGGCGGTTCCGAGGGCAGAGCACCTAGGCTAGGGAATATATAGATCATATTTTCTTAAAGCCACGGGGGTCCAGGGGGCATAGCCCACTGGCTAGGCGCATATAGCACTACAGGGGTTCAGGGGGCGTAGCCCCCAGGCTAGGTGAATATAATTAGGCTAGGGAATATATACATCATAGTGTATGAGAGCCACAGGGTTAAGGTTAGGTTGGTTTATTGATTAGGACGCATTTTGAGATTACCACAGGGGATCTGGATAATGTGAAATCCCGTAGGTTTTTACCGAGCGTTGGGTTTGATTCCCGTAGAGTTTTTCGAAAGCTGGCGCGTTAATCCGTAGACCTTCAAAGATGGCGGGGCATCCGTAAAGTTTAACTGGCCGATTTCCTTCGTTTTTTGTGCTTTTCGGGACAGAAATTTGGCTCGGGTTTTTGAAAAATAGACTTTTTAACGTTTCATAAATCACTTTCTTCGATTTCTGCAGGTTCCTTTTGACATCCAGTGCCATCCATTATTCCCCCCCCCCCCCCCCCCTTCAACCTCCGGTTCCCCACGCATCCCCCAAGATCGTTGGGTAGAGGAAACAAACAAAAAATCTGATTTTGGAACTAAGTCTCGCTCTCGGTAACATTTACCTTTTTAGGTAAATAATCATTCAAATTTATAGAATAACTGAAATGTGAAGTTTTAATACTGCTGTTATGACAGATTGCGCATCACTAAAAGTCTTGACGAATCACCAAGAACTGATATTTTTAGGATTCTAAGTGTAGAGGCTTCAGAATTAATGTATGAATATCCTTACAGTTTACATGTGTTGAATGTGCTGAGCCTGCAAACCCCATTGTTGAGGAATGTACATGTGGTAAATCAACGAGCCATGGAAGCTTCGTTAACTTGTGGACGGTACAGGCTTTGGACAAGGACAAGGTGAGCTTAGTACTTTCTGGTAATTAATGAAATCCTGTTCAAGAGCATTCGCTTTTCTCTAGTTAAGCATTGTAAGTGATGAGACACCATGCACCACACAGATGGCCATGTTGAGTTTTGAATACCTAATCTGATGACTTCAAATATAGTTTTGTACCAAGTGGTATGTGAGTATTTTTAACCACCTTTCATGTTTTCAGGTATGAACATGTGAACTTTGCATTGCTGTCGGTGACCTAGTTTCATCAGTTTGCCTGTTCACAGAAAAGTAGGCTGTGCTGCAAGGCAAGCAAGGTAAGAATCTGTTGCTGACCTATGATTTAAATTTATTGCAGTGATGCGTGAAGTAGCTTGTTCTGTTCCTTTTAAGCCGTTAATGACAAAGGTGTCAATGCAACTTCAAAATTTCAATACTTTAATCTATTCCTTTGGCATCGCAATAGATAATGCATGTGAGTGTCTTGACACTTTCATGGAATTTTATGTAAATTTAGTAACTCCATTTAGTGGCTTTAGAATGAATGTATTGGATATCCTTACAGGTCAAATCGTAAGGTTGTTTGCTGTGAAAGTATTACGTACAGAGCATCAGTTGGGTTTTGCTGCTTGTTGCATTTTCATATTTTCAAGGATATATATATTTTTTTTTTTGTACCTGCTGTTTTGAAAATAAATTTCCTGATAGATTGCTTTAAGCAGTTTTCAAAATTAACATTAGTATTCCATGAATCAGGAAGTAAAGGGTTATAGATAGTGAAATTTAAAATCTACATCTAGAAAATTGCATTTGAATAGGCTTGTAAAGAATTATGGCTTTATGATAAGGAACATATCATAACTGGTACAACAGGGTATGATGAGAAATCTACACAGGTTATCAAGTACTAAATGTATTGGGAATTGGAAGTCTTGTATTTAGGCTTAGTCGCTTTTCTTTTCCAGGTTGTGTTGTGCTGCGTGATGTGGATGTGACAAGCCTAAGAATCGAACGGTCTGCAGTTTACATAGTGAGTATTGAAATGCTCTTCTACAAAGTTTTTTTTGTTGACAAGAACTTCAGTATCAAGAAAATCATAATTCAACCCATGTTCTTCCTCAAATCCTCTTAAAAATGTCTTAGAGGCATAATTGTTGTTATTGCTTAAACACTACAGTAATGATGAGACACCATGCACCACACAGATGGCCATGTTGAGTTTTAAATACCAATATCTGATTAATTCAAGTTCCGATTTGTAAATAGTGGAATGAGTAATTTTTAACAGACTTGTGTATTTTTAGGTATGGATGAGCATTGCAGCATGCCATTGCCAGGGAAACAAGCTTAACCCCTATCTGCCAGGTCACGCCTACAGCTGTCATAACACTCATGCCGGGTACGGCTATAGGTGTAGTACCGCACTAGAGCGCGGCGGTCAGAAAATCCCTGGATGGTTGGCAGAAGTCACTCGAGTCGGTGACACTGAGAGATTTTGATGCCGTTATTGAAAGGTTAACAGTATACTAGTCTGACATGCCTACGAAGGACTAAGTGGCTGTGCTGGAGAGCAAGCAAGGTAAGAAGCTGTTGGTCTTTTCATTCTTGAAATATTTACGTAATGTTAGTGTTGTAAAGAGCAAATTAGCTGCTAGATTTCCAGTATAAAAGATCTTGCTTGATATGATGACCAATTATGCATCACCAACCGAGTGTTTTGACGACAAACCTACACCGAAATTTCTGAGTTTACAGATGAGAATTGATATTTAAATTTGTGTAGAACTAAAATTAATGTTTGAATTCTCTTACAGAGTACATCAGCTTGATGAGCAGTAGAGCCTGCAAACCTCCAGTTGTCCAGGGCCTCTACATAAAATCCAAGCATTGTAAACCTCCATAAACCCATGCATATTGTGCAGACTTCAGTTATGGTGTGTAGCCCTTATGAAATCCTAATCAGTATTGGTTTTGTATGGATTTTCATTAGCATAACCTTGAAAATGATGAGATACCATGCACCACACAGATGGCCATGTTGAGTTTTGAATACCTATATCTGATGACGTTAAATTGATAACTATATGGAGTGGTATGTGAGTGTTTTTAACAAACCTGTATTTTCTCACAGGACTTGCATTGCAGTATTGTCAGTGAAATAAGCTCCCATGTGTATCTAGACTGACATGCCTACAAATGACCATAAAGGTTTATGCTGGAAGGCAAGCAAGGTAAGAATCCACTGCTGGTCTTTACTACTTTTACATCAGTGCTCTGTGAAGAGCAAAGTAACTTGTTCCTAAAGTATAAAAAAAAGTAGCTTGATATGATGACCAATTATGCATCACCAACTGAGTGTCTTGACGACAAACCTACACCGAAATTTCTGAGTTTACAGATGAGAATTGATATTTAAATTTGTGTAGAACTAAAATTAATGTTTGAATTCTCTTAGAGTACATCAGCTTGATGAGCAGTAGAGCCTGCAAACCTCCAGTTGTCCAGGGCCTCTACATAAAATCCAAGCATTGTAAACCTCCATAAACCCATGCATATTGTGCAGACTTCAGTTATGGTGTGTAGCCCTTATGAAATCCTAATCAGTATTGGTTTTGTATGGATTTTCATTAGCATAACCTTGAAAATGATGAGATACCATGCACCACACAGATGGCCATGTTGAGTTTTGAATACCTATATCTGATGACGTTAAATTGATAACTATATGGAGTGGTATGTGAGTGTTTTTAACAAACCTGTATTTTCTCACAGGACTTGCATTGCAGTATTGTCAGTGAAATAAGCTCCCATGTGTATCTAGACTGACATGCCTACAAATGACTGTAAAGGATTATGCTGGAAGGCAAGCAAGGTAAGAATCCACTGCTGGTCTTTACTACTTTTACATCAGTGCTCTGTGAAGAGCAAAGTAACTTGTTCCTAAAGTATAAAAAAAAAAGTAGCTTGATATGATGACCAATTATGCATCACCAACTGAGTGTCTTGACGACAAACCTACACCGAAATTTCTGAGTTTACAGATTAGAATATATAATAGTCCATTAAGAGGCAAGAATTAATATGTAAACATTTACAGGTTACATCTATTGGTTAAATATGCTGTTGGATGTGGGAACATCCTGTTGCAGGAGGAATGCACTAATGGCATAGCCACAAGGCATTGTAATCTTTCTGCAAGTTTTGGCAACGTGAGTAATGTCCTTTCATTTCTTAATGTTTTCAAAACCATATTTTTAGAGTAGTACTGAGTGATGAGACACCATGCACCACACAGATGGCCATGTTGAGATTTAAATACCAATATCTGATGACTTCAAATAGTAAATTTAAGATGCGAGAAGTTGGATGTTGACATTTCAATAGCTAAATTTATTTTCAGGAATGAATGAGCATTGCAGTTGAATTAAGATCACTGGTGTACCTTGACTGATATCCTAACAAAGACAGAAGGCAGTGCTGCATAGTAAGTGTACCTCATTTTTTTCAGTTTAAAAGTACTGTATTATAATTTGTTCCTGCAGCTTAGGAATGTTTAGAAATGATGACAAATTATGCATCACCAACTGAGTGTCTTGACGACAAACCTTCACCGAAATCTCTGATTTTAAGATGAGTATTTATTAATCACATTTCAAGGCCTTGGAAATAATGTAAAAATATCCTTACAGGTCACAGGATCCATATAACATGCGTTGTGGAGCCTTTGTCAAGGGATGCGTTTGGCAAAACGTGAGCCACTGTGAATGTTCGTCTAGTGATTTGGTCACTTCTCCAATCATTAGAAAAGCCTAAGGAGTCGGAGGAGAGCTCAGACAAAAGGCTTTGTTAGCTGCACCAGCATCTTTGCTGCAACATTCGTGGAGAATAACCAGCCATGTAACCTATGGAGGTGGCACGTGGCCTGGGTTCATGCTCTCCATTCTCCTTATTACTTGCTTGTATTATAGTTTTGAAATGTGGCCATCAGCCATTCCTCGTATATTATGGTGAGGTGCAAGAAATTGACAATTTTTGTGTAGATTTATAATAAATATTGTATTGTATTTTTGGTTTCTTTTAGTGAGATTCCCATTATATAACAAAATAAACAAACATTAAAAGGGTTGACTCGACATTTTCTGAATGGATACATGGCTTATCTGTAGAGCGCAACGAAGTGATGCATTTTCTATTAAAATGATGCTTCGAAGAATAGTTTCATATAATTTTCCCCCCCAATCCTTTGCCCGTTGTTGTCGTGGGGGAGCTTAGGAGACGGAGACCCAATGATGGGGAACTCCTCAACCTTGGGACTCAGCCATCGACTCAACTAATTTTGCATGGTCTTTTTTTTCCCCACTTATACTTTTCGTTTGTTTCTTCACCAATCCCTTCTACTATCCACCTCCTAAGGTGTGAGAGCCGTGCTGAAAGGATGAAAGGCTGACTTTGTCAGTCCTGAACGGCCTAAGGGAACCATGGGCACGGTATTCCCCTGCCATACCTGGCCCTTACCCCTCGAGGGGGCCCTGAGGGGTGGACTGTTTTTTTTCCTCAACATACTCCAGGCTTATCATGGCCAATAATGAAGATTTAACCCCACTTTTAGGGGCAATGAGGCTTGCCCCCTTTATCAAATAGCCCCAATCCCGGCTCTCCTTTGACCACGGCTCCGAACACTGCAACAACTCCCCCCCCCCCCCATCATCAATGCATACTAGTACAGTATCAACCCTAATCAACAACCAACCCCCACGAGACCTTTCTACTCTCCCAACATGCTCAACTTCAACACCTTTACTCCCACAACCTTCATCAACAACCCCATCTCCCCTTATTACTACCTTACAACCTTATTGCCTACCCAACTCAACACTACTCCCTCCTCCACACGTCCCCGCACTTCTACTACCCCCACCTCTACAAGAGTCCTAAATACTCTATTTAGCCCAGCCAAATGGGACCGATTTTTCGTGATCCCTCCCACAGCTCCCTACTCTCAAAACACCCTCCTCTTCCAACAATGCCTCCAAAAACAAGTAGGCAAAGTCTCTTTCCGTAGCCGACCCGACTACTCCCGTCTCGTCACAGTAACAACTGAAAACCAAGCTATAGCATTAACAAAACTAACTGATCCATGTGGTAATCCCATCCCTACAGAACCTCATCCAACCCTCAATACTTGCACTGGAACTGTCTCTATCTCCCCAACAGATTGCCCAATCCATGACAAAGAATGGTCAGATTGTGGAGAGGACTTACTCGCTTGTCTCACAGACTATGATGCAACATATGTACAATGCTACTCCATTCCTCCCAGAGGAAATCGTAAGAAATCCATCAACATTGCCAAAATTACTTTCCGTAGACATGACCTTCCCTTAAATGTTTACATAGGTGGGGAATCCCTACCTGTCCGACCATACCAACCTCCTCCTCGTCAATGCCAAAATTGCCCGCTATGTGCCCAACCTGGCCATACTCGATTAAATTGCTCTGCACAATCACGCACATGTGCAAACTGTGGCGGCCCCCATAATGTATTTTATAGAGGCTGCCCCACCTACAAATTTGAGTCTGAGGTAGCAACTCTCAGATTCAGACTTGGACTCGCTCTACGTGAAGCCAGACAGGAAGCACGTCGACAAGGCTTTTCTCTTACCCCCTACTCCAGTAATGTCGCTCACTCTGCCAATCCCCCTACCTCCCAAGCTCCTACACCCTCTCCTAAACCCGACCCCCCTCCATCTAACTTCCCCTCTTCTACCTCCTACCTTACCCAGTCAAATTCTTTTGCCATCCTAAACCCAGACACTCCGATCTCTACCCAATAATTTTTTTTTGCTATCCTAAATCCAGACACCCCAATCTCTACTACAGCCCCAACACCTTCCCCTCTCCCTCCCCGCACTACCCGCAGCAGACAGAATAAACGTTCCACCCCCTCTTCCCCTACCTCACAATCACCTCCACCTTCCTTTGCCCCTATTTTTCAGACACCAGACTTCTCTTCCCCCCATCACAAGAAAACCTTTATCTCACAAAACTCCCCAACCAACTCCACTACAGAAACTCTTGAAGATATCAAGAACTACATAATCGAGTCCCAAACAAATACTCATCCACCTTCAAATTCTACAACTCCCACTCCCTCCACACTCAAAGTGACTGCCGATATCCATCCTCCTCCTACTCATATTCTCCCTACACCCAATCCTCCTACCCCATCCCAACAAAACCCATTCCCCCTGACTCCAGCCCCACCTATATTAACCCTCCCACTATCCCCTCTATCCCTTCCACTCCCTCCTGGATACACACGTGAAACCCTCATGTCACAAGTACCCTCTTCCCCAGACCCTCTACCTCCCGACACCCCTCCTGATACAGCACCACCTCCCCAACCTCATTCTTTATCGCACCCTCTAGCACCTTCCCCTTCAAATTCTCCAACACGCACTGCAATCTTTGCCAGTAAATCAACGAAAGTATAACTATCCTTCATTGGAACATTCGCGGTTTCCGAATGTTCCTCTTTCAGTCCCACATATTCTATTGTCATGCCCACGCCATCCCTACATAGACATCCCAACTTATCAGACATCCTTACAGCATCTCACACTTCTGCTTTAACAACCTGTTTTCCTTCCTCAAACGCATATGATTTAACCCCTTTACATTACCTCATCCGACCCTAACCCATTCACTCACCAATTCCTTAACCCAGCTTTAACAACTAATCACTAACCCAACCATCCTTCACTAACATTAACTATAGTGCTATATGACCTTAGATGTCTAGCACATTTATTTTGCTTTTAACCATTAACCATTAACCTACACCCTCTCCTAAACCCAATCCCCCTCCATCTAACTTCCCCTCTTCTACCTCCTACCTTCCCCAGTCAAATTATTTTGCCATCCTAAACCCAGACACTCCAATCTGTACTACAGCCCCAACACCTTCCCCTCTCCCTCCCCGCACTACCCGCAGCAGACAGAATAAACGTTCCACCCCCTCTTCCCCTACCTCACAATCACCTCCACCTTCCTTTGCCCCTATTTTTCAGACACCAGACTTCTCTTCCCCCCCTCACAAGAAAACCTTTATCTCACAAAACTCCCCAACCAACCCCATTACAGAAACTCTTGAAGATATCCAGAACTACATAATCGAGTCCCAAGCTGATACTCATCCACCTTCAAACTCTACAACTCCCGCTCCCTCCACACTCAAAGTGACTGCCGATATCCATCCTCCTCCTACTCATATTCTCCCTACACCCAATCCTCCTACCTCATCCCAACAAAACCCATCCCCCCCCGACTCCACTCCTACCTATATTAACCCTCCTACCATCCCCTTTATCCCTTCCACTCCCTCCTGGATACACACGTGGATCCCTCATGTCACAAGTACCCTATTCCCCAGACCCTCTACCTCCCAACACCCCTCCTGATACAATACCACCTTCCCAACCTCATTCTTTATCCCACCCTCTAGCACCTTCCCCTTCAAATTCTCCAAAACGTTCTACAATCGATATCGCTAAATCAACGAAAGTATAACTATCCTTCATTGGAACATTCGCGGTTTCCGCTCTAACAGACCTGACCTCCGACATATCCTCTCCTCTTATAACCCATCCATTATATGCCTCCAAGAAACTTTTCTTACACATTCTCCAATACCAATCCCCAATTACCAGTTTGTTTCTTCCCCACACTCCGTTTTGTCTCGTCCATACTTATCAACCAGAAAACACCTTATGTCATACCTCCCTTTCAAACCACTGTCCCTTGTACAGTTATTCGTATCTTTCTTCGCCGCTGGATCACAGTGATTTCAGTCTACTTCTCCCCTTCCCACCCCATTAACTTTGTTGCTTTTGAAAACCTAATTTCCCAACTTCAATCACCTTTCCTCATAGAAGGTGATTTTAACTGCCGCCACACTCTTTGGGGTGATTCTATCACCAACACCCGTGGCCGAGCTCTAGAGCGCTTCATCTCCACAGCTGATCTTATTATTCTAAAAACAGATCGCCCCACACACTTTGATACACGCACGCAGTCTTTTTCATGCATTGACCTCTCTCTATGCTCCCCTTCTCTTCATTTAGATTTCCACTGGTCAGTTCTCGACCACTTTCCCTATAGTGACCACTTTCCAGTTCTCCTTTCTCCAACTTCATATGTACCACTTCCCAACTCCCCACGCTGGTGCTTTGATAGAGCTGACTGGCATACTTTAACTTCACTCTCTACTATTCATACCCCTCCATCTTCCCTCTCATCCGTATCAGAAATTATACAATTTTTCATAACTAATGTCCTAAGAGCTGCCCATACAGCTATCCCTCGAACCTCAAGACCCTATACCTCCAAATGTGTTCCATGGTGGAATTCTGATTGCACTAAAGCACTCCGTGTAAAACGTGCAGCCTGGAACAGTTACCGCTACAAACGAGGTACCCCTCATCAACTATCAGCTCTTATCTCCTTTAAAAGAGCATCTGCCTGTTTTCGTCGTACAATCCGAAATAGTAAAACAAATAGCTGGCGAAATTATGTTTCCTCAATTACATCCTCTACATCTATCTCAAATGTTTGGCGCCGGATTCATAAACTATCAGGCAAACATCCCCCCCATCCAGCCCCCGTCCTCCATATTTTCTTCCTCTGAACTCAGTGCTGCCTTAAAATCGTGCCGCAACACTCATGAATACCGTCAGGGCGACGGTATTCACTACCGTATGCTCCGACAACTCCCATCTTCCTCATTATCCTTCCTATTAACAACTTACAACCACATATGGACATCAGGAGATTTTCCTTCTCATTGGCGAGAAGCTCGTATCCTCCCTTCCCTGAAACCCAATAAATCGGGTACCCTCCCTCAAGACTATCGCCCCATCGCACTAACTAGCTGCTTATGCAAACTACTAGAGCGAATGGTTAACTTCCGCTTAATGTGGTATCTTGAATCCCACCATCTTATCTCACCTTCCCAGTTTGGTTTTCGCCGTGCCCGAAGCACAGCTGACCCCCTTGCTCATTTATTACATCCGCATTTGCACGCCATGAATCCGTACTAGCTATGTTTTTTTGACCTAGAAAAAGCATATGATACGACATGGAGGTACCATATTCTCCAACAATTGTCCTCTCTAGGCATACATGGAAACATGGGTGTCTTCATAAAGTCTTTCCTCTCCCAACGCACTTTCCAGGTCAAAATTGCCTCTGCCACATCATCTTTCTTTCCTCAAATTGAAGGTGTCCCACAAGGCAGTGTGCTTAGTACCACCTTATTCCTTCTTGCTGTAAATGACATTGCCTCAGTTCTACCACCAGGAGCCCGGTCATCACTATATGTTGATGATTTAACCATCTATGCCTCTGGCACATCCATACCAAATCTCTACCAATTTCTTCAATCTGCAATATCATCAGTTTCCTCCTGGGCCACAAACCATGGCTTCCGCTTTTCTACCTCCAAATCTTTCTCCATTATTTTCTCTCGCACACGTGTAGGTCCTCTACCTTCACTCTTCTTATATAACACTCCACTCCAACACCGTTCCTCTGGTAAATTCCTAGGCGTCATTTTTGACTCCAAACTATCCTGGCGAGACCATACCCCCTCATTACTGAATCCAGTGTCCTTACTACAGAACTGTATGCTCTCCTTTTTGCCTTAAAACACATATACTCACTACCCTCTTCCTCTTATACAATTTTTACTGACTCCCGTAACTCATTAACCCTCATAAAGTCAATACACACGACCAACCCCCTTGTTCGTAAGATCCAGAACTGGTTGTTCTACCTGTCCACACGTCATAAAACAATCAAATTTTGCTGGGTACCCAGCCATGTTGGAATCCCCGGCAATGAACAGGCAGATACTCTAGCACGCTACGCTGCTATGTCCACATCAAACCAACCACGTTTCTCACATATCCCAGCCACGGATTATTACCCACACTTTAAGACCTTCTTGTATAATCGATGGCAATCTTTTTGGTCGTCTCCACACTAATAAATTACATACTGTAAAACTGTCAATCTCCTCCTGGTCAGCTCCATTTCATCGGAACAGACGTTGGGAGACGGCCCTCGCCCGCTTACGCATTGGCCACACCCGTCTAACACACTCCTTTCTAATGTCACAATCCGATCCACCCCTATGTCCCTTATGTAATGTTCCTCTTTCAGTCCCACATATTCTATTGTCATGCCCACGTTTTGAAGCAGCCCGTACCTCTACTTTCTCCCACCTATCCTCCCAACATAGACATCCCAACTTATCAGACATCCTTACAGAATCTCACACTTTCTGCTTTGACAACCTGTTTTCCTTCCTCAAACGCATATATATCCTTCACTTGATCTAATCCTTTACATTACCTCATCCGACCCTAACCCATTCACTCACCAATCCCTTAACCCAGCTTTAACAACTAATCACTAATTCAACCACCCTTCACCGACATTAACTATAGTGCTACATGACCTTAGATGTCTAGCACATTTAGTTTGCCTTTAACCATTAACCTTAACCATTCATATATTTTTTTAATCAATATTGGTCTTTGTATGTAACATTTGATTCATTCTCTCCCTCTCTCCCCCTCTCTCCCTCTCTCCTCCCCCTCCTCCTCTCCCTCTCTCTCTCCCCCTCCCCCTCCCCTCTCTCTCCCCCCTCCCCCTCTCCCTCTCTCTCCTCCCTCCCCCTCTCCCTCTCTCTCCCCCCTCCCCCTCTCCCTCTCTCTCTCCCCTCCCCCTCTCCCTCTCTCCCCCTCCCCCTCTCCCTCTCTCTTCCCCCCCTCCCCCCCTGCTGCTTGTTGTAAGGGGAACAGATGTAGACTGAAGCCCAATGTAAGGGATTGCCCATACATTGGACCTCAGCCCTCAGATTCTTTGATTCCCCCTACAGCCCCTTACTGACAATTCCCTTCCCTTTCAGCAATGCCTCCCAAACACAAGTAGGTAGTTTTCTTTTGCAATTGGTCCAATTGTTCATGCCTTGTCACAATTACATCTGACTCCCAAGCTTGTGCACGGTGATGTCTCCTGCCCTGTCGATGTTAAGAATGTTGGCATTTTGGCAACACTCCACAGCCTGCTACCCTCTGTGCCCAACCTCGTCATGACCATTCAAATTACTTTGCTCAGTCATGCATGTGTGCCAGTTGTGGTGACTCCCACAAAGTATCTTATTAGGAGCTGCCCTGCCTACAAGTTTGAATCTGAGGTAGCAGTTGAGAAACTAAGCATCACTCTACATGAGGCTTTTCTACCTATTCCAAAATTGTACTTCTCTCTCTACCCTCCCATCTTCTCTAGATGTCTTGGCTTCTTGCCTAATATCTCTTCTCTCTACTCCAAATAACTTATCTCTCCCCCAGTCAAATTCCTTTTCCATTCTAGTTCAAGATTACTCCGATCTCTACCACTTCTCCAATGCTTACCCTTCCTCTGCACACACTACCATTTCACTCCATCTCCAATCACATTCTGTCCTACACCCACCTTTTCCTCTGCTCCTTGGACATCTATCCTCTTCTCCTCCCAAGAAAACCTTTTATATCTCAGACCTACCCTCCCAACTCCCCTCCAGAAACTCTTGATGTCCAGAACTTCCTAAACATGACTTGAAGAGATTGTGCTGCTCCCTCATTCACCCATCAATCTTGCTTCCTCATTCACCCAACAATCCTGCTTCCTATTTGCGCTACTTTCAAAGTATTTGCAGATATCCATCCTCCTCAAGATCCCCCTACCCTTCCTCCCACTCTTCCTGAAATGCCCCATCTCCTCCATGTGCACCACCATTCCCTCCTCTTTCCCATTATCCTGACCTCTCCCACCTGCTTGCTTAGCTCTTATGTGTCAACAATTTCCTTCTCTGGATCCCTCCCTTCATAATAATATTCCTGATTTCCTTCCTCAAACGCATATATATCCTTCACTTGATCTAATCCTTTACATTACCGTGTCCGACCCTAACCCATTCACTCACCAATCCCTTAACCCAGCTTTAACAACTAATCACTAACCCAAACACCCTTCACTAACATCAACTATAGTGCTACATGACCTTAGATGTCTAGCACATTTATTTTGCCTTTAACCATGAACCATTATTCCTGATACGTCACTACCTTCCCTACTCCCTCATTATATTCTCTGGATTATTCTCCTGCTTCTCCAACTATCATTTCTACCTATATCAACTGAGGACTTTTGTCTCAAGCATCACCAGGGGAACGAGTGGTAGGTCTTTGCAAGGCAAATCAGCTGCTTTTGCTTGTGTGCAAACATTGCCCAAGGGTTTGATGCCAACTATAGACTAAGTGCCTACTAGGCTGAATCAAAATGAGAATCTAGCAGCAACTGCTGCGTTGTGCTAGTTTTCCCTTTTCACTGTGATCATGCAATTGGGACAGCTGACTACTTGCTGACCATGTACAGGCTCAAACTGAAATATCCATAGGCCACCACAAGTTGGTATTGAACCACATACTAAAGTGTGGCAACACCTGCATGCCCAATACTTTAAAGGTATCATGAGTGAATCCAGGAACCTTGCACAGCACTGCAAATGTGTGTTATGACAAGCATTAGTTGTTTCATACACATTAAAAATGTAATTGCATTGCAAAGACTATAGTGAACTTGTAGGAATAAAAGTGTTCCTTCTGGAGCTTGGCCACTGAGGCAGATACCCTACCTACCCATGTGCCCTTATGTTCTTGAATGCCGCTAATGACCTTAGCTGTTGACGCTGCATATAATCTCGGTGACTGCTAGCACTGCTCGAAATAGTGTGTGTGTCTTGGGAAATAAGTGTTCAGCAAAGGGATAATTTAGAGCTTAAGCAAGACTGGACACGTCAAGTTTTCATCCAATGTGTATACATGGATGTTGTAGTAAGTGCATGTAATTTGGGCAGTCATCAAAATATGCAGCACAAATCTATTGAGTTTTACTTAATAGATTTTATAGGCCACTAATGGCCTCTAGAATTATGAAGCCTGTTTTTTTTTTTTACGTTTAAAAAACATTTAATCTTTTTACATTTTGATCTTGTAAAATGTTTCATAAAAGCTGTGCATTCTCAGAGAGAGAGAGAGAGAGAGAGAGAGAGAGAGAAAAAACGTCTGTTTTCTCTTTTCTGACCTGAATTTGTAAGTGAAAAATGAGACAGGCGAGCACTGCTGATTAGTGCAAGTCCAATGTCTCAAACAAATATCTGAAAAAGAAGTGGAGGAGAAAAACAAAGAATAAAGCATTTGCAGATTTTTTTCTTTTTTTTAAATTTGCTGTCTGCTGAATTTCTACCTTTAATAGAAAATGCATAATGTACAGTATTTGTATTGTACCCCAAATCCCTTACTCGTTGTCATGGGGTGGGGTGGGGTGGGGGGGGGCTTAGGAAAAGGGGACCCCTACCTCGGTCCTCAGCCCTTGCCTCAACAAATTTTGCATGGGCTTTTCTTCTCCATTCCTTTCCCTCTTCTGTCCACCGATCCTAATCGTTTTTGCTATAATACTTTAGGGAGTAGGGAGCATTATGATAAACTCCTTCCCCTTCTGACAACTTTTACCTTATACTCCATCCCATCAGCTCCCCCTCTCTACCCTTTTCACTACCATACTACCCTCTACTGTTCAACAAGTAACTTTATAGCACTTCCTAACCTAAGGGTTTTGCCCCCAAACCTCACCCTTTTGCTATGTTTTGAATATGCCACTAATGACCTTAGATATGGTTACGGCAAAACAAATTCAATGGCTAAATAAATACTCCCCAATCCCTGGTTTTCTGTTGCCATGGGGGCTTAGCAGAAGGGGACTGAGGCCCAATGTAAGGGATCATCAATACCTTGGTCCTTAGCCCTCACCTCAACTAATTTTACATGCTTTTTACTTCATTCCCTTCTGTCCACTATCATAATCGTTAACTCATTTTTATCATTTTCGCCACAATACTTTATCATAATGCTGTATGGTTTGATTTAGTTTTGACCATTTTGGAAATCCACAAACATGGTTTTATTGAACCCAATAACTTCATTACCTGAGGCAATGCTGCTAATGACCTTAGATGACATGGCAGAAAATTGTCAATAAATAATCCTTTGTACTGTATCTTTGTTGTACTGCACAAATAAGGATATGCACGATACTGAAAAGGTCAATTTTTCAAACTCTGGAAATCAGGATGGTCTCATTTAGAAAAGTCCTTTTTATAAACTTCAATTTTGTATTGATGTAGTGTCATGTAACTGATCAACTATTTTCTGGGCATTCCATGCCAAATAATTATTAGGATAATCGGCATCACAATATAGCTCTCCAACATTGTACAACAAAAAAAATTACTTCTGACTTACAGGAAAGAAAAAGCACCAGATCTTCAATGGCCATAAAAGAACCAGAAACAAAGTAGGAAGGAAAAAAATCTTGGCTTGGATCCCACTCCTTGCCTGGCTAACCTCAAACATTGGTCTTAAAAATGTGCAATATACAGTATTAAATACTTGAAAATAATCCAAGTTGTAATCATTTTTATCATGATTACATGACTTCCTAGAAATTTCACTTCCCTTCTTTAGACTTCTCTAGAAAGTTGATGCCAGAAGATTCAAAAACACCATTTCAAAATTTTCGTAATTTTTTTTTGCAGTTTTGAAGAGTGGTACTGGATGCAAGCAAAGTAAACTTCCAAGTGGATTGAGTTTACTGTACACACTTATCTACATAGTTCCTAACACACAGCAGCTAAGGATGCATCTGACAAGTTTGAATAACAATCCTGTTTTCTTCATTGCAGATCTGCAACAGTAAATATTTTAAGTTCTTAATTGTCTTATTTTCCATTGTTTCTCTTCACAACCAAAATATGTAGTAGTAATCAGGTTTAAAACCAAGGAAACAATGCACTTGTTAGATTCTTCTATTATCTTAGACATTGGTATAGTAAAGCAGTCTTGGTTATGAAAAAAATAATTTATAAGTGCTTGGAATCATGTTTAGCCCCCTGACAATGGGTGAAGTACATTTACTTGCCACATTATAATCTCTGAAATTCCTCAACCCACTACAAAAGAAAACAAAGGTAAAGAATGTCAGTATAGTATAGAATTTGAAACTTCAAATGATGGTCAGTTCTAAGAACATATTGGAAAAATGGGTTATGTACTTAGTGTGTGCATAATTTCCATTACATATTATTTTGCAAGAATGACTGGGATTGAAGAGTATATCATTACCCTGATGCTGCTGGGGATGGCATGTATTTATTTATTTATTGAAAATTACAGATTTTAATTAAATTTGGTAGGTTGAAAGAGTACTTTATTATGCATCTTTATAGTGAATTTTATAGGATATGACCAAAGGGAATTGCAGGCGCAACAAAAAATCAATTCTTTAAAGTTTGGTAAACTCTAGCCTCACACGTCCCAGAGTTATCACTTAATTTTCTATATTACTTTGGCTGAGAAAACCTCTAGGTCATATAAACAAAACAATGAATTCCAATTTGGAAATTCATTAATTCTTTTCTAAATTATCGCATGTTACATAACTGGAAAAAAAAGAAAAAAAAAAAGGCTAAAACTTTGCTAAAAAAAATATTTTGAATTAAAAAAAAAACAATAAGTAATTCTATGCACATATTGATGTTCTGTTTAGGGGAAAAAATTATTTTAAGATCGGATAAAAAATGTAAGCGGTGAGGTCTGAAACATAAAAAAACAACTTTACGAGAGTAATCGACCTTCAAACTTTTTTATAATTTTCTGATAATTTTCCATATTTTTTTCACTTGCTTACTGGCTACTTTTTACATAAGAGAAAGCCAAACCATTTATCTATCTCTTGTTCTTTATTTCATTCAAGTTGGATCAATAGTTATTGCACAGCATCACAAAATACAATTTAATATAGCACTGCGCCGTAACTATGCGGTTTACGAGACCATAAAATAATGTAATATCAAGTCCACGCACTTCTAAACTCTTTTTTCTGCTGTCAGGAGTCCTCTGTTCATCATATTACCCTCCTCCTTGGTTGTTCCATTTTCTTTTTTACCCCCCACCCCTTGACCGAAATGGGAGGTAGGGAAGATAAGGGGGTGTGGGGTAAATATAAATATGCTCTTATGTAATCACCCATAAGCAAACGGTGTACAACGGGAGGAAGGGAGAGTAAGAAGAAAGCTAATACTTACTACTCATGGTTCCTGGTCCCCTTTCAACCAAGCTGAAATATCCCTTCAGAGAGTATCATGGGCTACCAACCTACTGTGAAATTTGCAGATCAGCAAAATAGTTGTCTGGGGTCAAGCCCTAGTTTGTCCACCTAATTATTCGTGGGAGTTCATATTCACGTGGGTAGTTCTACAGTAGTATACAAATCTGAAACAGGGCATAACTCATTTTTGACCCCCCCCCAAACCCAGGGACGGTCCCCTTAAGATTTAAATGGTTGACAGTATTGAGCTATAAACCAAGAAAAGGGGAGCATTGATTTTCATTATACAGAATTCTTGTGCAGACTACAAGTTCCTCAAATATGGTGCAATTGATTTTCTTGTGATAGTTATAGTATCAGAAATGGCCTCTAGTGGATGGTGAGTTTAGCAATGAAGAAAGCCTTACACTGGGGCAGGCTGTTCCATTACCCTTATACTCATGTTTATGTAATTTTATTGGTTCCATCCATTAATTTTCTCTAAATTATAGATGTTATAATTAATAAATATCGCAGGTAATTTTTCTTTATTTTTGAAAGGCTAGAACTACTGTTGGTTTGTAACAGATGACTCATTGGCTGATTTTTAAGGAAAATAACACATGAGCACAGTGCAGTACCTGTTTTCAGTATTCATTAACTACCCGATTACTCATAGTTACAGAATGAGAAAGCAGTTTTCAAATACATTTTCCTTTTGTGATTATCTGCCACATTAGTTGTATTCCGGGGTTTTGTGGATGTCGGGTAGCAGTTTAGAAGCTGTTAGCTTTCATGTATATAATTTAGGAGTTGGTTTTTAAATTTAATGGTATCTAATAAAAATCCAGATAAGAATTATGTGGTGTATATATATTTCATTTAAACATATTATAGATATTTACAAAATGGACACCAAGGATTTCTTGCATTCATTAACACCTGCAAGGAAATATGTAAAAATTACAATAAATACTAAGACCTGTTTTGAGCCAATTATAAGGAATCTCAGATGCTCTCTGAAGCAAAAGAAATGACGCTCCTCTCATAAACAGGTTTTCCTTTTTAGATGATGATCTCGGTGTCTCCGAGCTCCTCGTCTTCTGGCAGCTGAATTTTGTCGATGCTGACCAGGTTCGCGTCGATCAAGGGAAGCCCCTCAGCCTCTCGTCGTCTCAGCTCTAGGTAGCCCTCACGCTGCGCCCAGTCAACCATTCTGAAACACAGGGAAGGCTTGGTCAGACGGCTTTTTGTAGTAAATTTCCCTGAACCTGAGGATTCTAAGAACATGAGTTTTGAAGTTTTGGTCACATACTTTTATCTTTAATGACACAATGACTATTTTTTTTATTGTATGAAACAGTGAGGACCTGCACACCTAAAAGCAGGGATTCTTAACCATTCAACAATTCTAGACCCCCAATGGACTGCCAAGTATGGTTCCATAATCCATTCACTTGATTGTCCACAGCATTGTCACCAGTCCTATTGGTTGCTAATAGGACTTCCAAAGATGTCAACAGCTTGGATATAATTTAGCTATGGATTATAAGAAATAGCCCACACACACACACAAAAAAAAATACTATGATTTATTTTTAAAAAGTGCTAATTTGTGACAAAGGGTGAAATACCAATGGTAATTTATACTTATTTTGTTCTGGTTTTGAAATATGGAATAACAATGCTAGTCAATGATCTAATATTAAATACCCCCAAACACTTAGAATCCTGCCCTACAGAATGGAAATATTGTCTGATATGCACACAGTATGGTAAACAAATCAAGTTTAAGAGTGTATAATGAAGAAAAAGAGAAGATGACTTACTGCTCACTGTCCCTTGCACCACAGACTTAAAAATAACAATGCTGGGTAATATGTGCTCATGAGAGGTGAACCCCAGATGTAATAAACTAATGGATAGTGTCTCTTAATATCTGTTAACCTGAATAATAATCACAAATTCTTATAGCAATTTCCACACTATCCTTAGGGTTAACATTCCTCCCAAAGGCAACAATAATTTCTAGTAATTGCTAGGATACTGGCTTTGGCTAGAAGAGCATACTTCTGATGGATCATCTCAAGTCAGCCTGTTTCATGATCATGATCTAAATAAGAAAAGAGAGAGAGAGAGAGAGAGAGAGAGAGAGAGAGAGAGAGAGAAAAGAGGAAAAAAAAAAAAAAAAAAAGGAAAAAAGAGGAAAACGTAGGACAACCTTTCAGATATTACAGAAAACTAATGACTTCATCCTAACTAATATTCGCATCTATTGAACCAATAATTCAATACGTCTGTACCTGTAATCAGGCAAGTAAGCCCAGATGAAGCCACCAAATACGAGGCACAGCGTGACGGAGCAGAAGAAGGTCAAGTGCATCACCGTGTTGTCCTTGGTCTCTGACTCATAGCTGAAGCCCCAGCTGATCCAGTTCTGCAGGGGGAGGAAGACATTAAGAACCACTGAAGAGCAAGTGATGAAGGAAATAGAATGAGTATAGCATGAAATTATCTAATACCTTGGATGTGTTGTGGCAGAATACTGGTCTTGATTCTAAACATAAAAGTGAATATAATTACTGTAAAATGCATTCAATATCTTTCCAGCATGAGACAAAGCAAAGACTGACAGAGACAGACACATTCAGTATAATATTAGCATTAATGTATATAATACAAAATATTATATGGATTAACAATATACTGAGATATTACAATGAAAGGGTTAGGACAAGGCTTTATTTACTCATTTCTCTCACTTGTTAAAGAGAAAAAGGGATTTTATTTTCATTATCATTCTCTCCTCAAGTAGTACAATTATAGAGCAGGACAACATGACTTGATAAACTGTGATGACTTTTCATCTATGAAACTTTGAGCCACTTGAAAAGATGAAAGAAAGAAGAAGAAAGAAAAAAAGTTTTTGATAAGAGATATATGGTGCTTGCAATAACATAATAAAACCTAAATTTCTGGGCATTCAATTCCTCTCTGAAGATAGCCTTTTCATTTCATAGTAGTTTTCATGGTTAATTGAAAGTTAGGACTGTTTCATGTTGCTTACTGTTTAGGGAATTGTGTAGTTCAGAAGTATTGGGACGACATGGGTACGATTCCTGTATTGATTTTGGTATGGGAAACAGAAGACATGGAACACACTCATCCTACACCTTAGAGATTTACCATCCTGCCAAAATATTTTTGTTGCTGTAATATCATGTGGCCCAGAGGAATCTGTGATCATCACACACACAGTACACCATGAAGCTGAGAATATTATAACAAAAACAAAACATTCAGATTTTTTTCACACTTTCCCCCTCCCTCCACCTAAAAAGAAGAAGAAGAAGAAGATTTTTCACAGGTCCATCAAGCCTGTAGGATAGGGATTGGGGAGCTGACTTAGGTATATGTTTACATAATGTGACCATACTATGGTACTTGCAGTAGCAACTGGTAAGCAACTGACTTGCGTGTCTTTGTTAAAACAGATGTGCTATTAGAAATACTGAACTGTGTCCGAAATAAAGAAAACACGTTGCAACAGATAGTGATCATGGCAATTGGGTGGGAGTACATGGGAGCCCTGGCTAGGGATATATGCTGATGGGGGAAGGGTCTTTAGGGAGTCATTTCCTGATTCCCAAGAGGGCCCCCAAGGTTAATGGCCGGAGTTTTTGCTAAATTCATGAAAAATTACCATAATTTGAAAACCACAAATCTGCAGGGAAAATGAAAACTGGATTCATTTTGACAACAACAGACAACATGAGGCATTTTAAAACTTCTCTGAAATCTTCTAGTCATTGAGGAAAAAAGCAATCAGGTAAGTAAGTGTTTCCTTAATGACTAAGCACTTCTGGAGCCATCCACGGTAGGTGTAAAGAAAGTAAATAAAATAATTAAACTAAAATATTTTTTTAAATTAAAATACTGTAAGAAGCATAAAGACAAAAATGGGCTTTTGTCTCTGCTCTGAACACAAGCCAGGAGAGAGAGAGAGAGAGAGAGAGAGAGAGAGAGAGAGAGAGAGAGAGAGAGAGAGAGAGAGAGAGAGAGAGAGAGAGAGAGAGAGAGAGAGAGAGAGAAATTATATAATACTTAACTCCTTACTGACGGGTGTAGAAAGAAGAAAAAAAAAGAAAAGAAAAGAAAAGAAACGAAAAGGAGAGAAAAAGAAAAACTATGCTCTGGAGATTAATGGCAATGAGCCGACTTTGAGTGTACCTGCGGCGCGTACAGCCGCACTCCACTGATCGAGTGGTTTGTTATGACGCCTCAGCGCGTGGCCCGTCAGTATGGGGTTAGCTGGAGGTTATTAGGGTGGAGCCAAAACAGACTAAGTTTTAGGAGGAGCCAGCCCCTTGAAAATTAAAACACAAAATAATAACTGCTAATGCTCTGCTGCAATTGAAGATGGTCCCATAAATCCCATAGCTACAGTAATACACTGGTTATACTGGAAATCCAAAAAAATATAAACTTCATTGCCCTTTGTATAAATGAAATGAAAATATTGTACTTCAGTAATTGTTACCGAGAGCAATGCTCACTCCCAGAGACTAAGTTCCAAAATCAGATTTTTTTGATGCTTCCTCTACCCAATGATCTTGGGGGATAAGTGTGAACCGGGGGTTGAAGGGGGGAATAATGGATGGTACTGGATGTCAATAGGAACCTGCAGAAATCGAAGAAAGTGATTTATGAAACTTTAAAAAGTCAATTTTTTTAAAACCCGGGCCAAATTTCTGTCCCGAAAAGCACAAAAAACAATAGAAATCACCCTGTGAAACTCTGTGGATGCCCCCGCCATCTTTGAAAGTCTACGGATCGATGCGCCAACTTTCGAAAAACTCTACAAGAATCAAACCCAATGTTTGGTAAAAATCTACGGGATTTCAAATAATCCAGATCACTTGTGGTAATCGTACAATGCGTCCTAACCAATAAACCAACCTAACCTTAACCCTGTTGCTTTTATACACTACGATCTATATATTCTCTAGACAGGGGGCTCTGCCCCCTGCACCCCCGTGGTATTATATAAACCTAACCTAGCCTAGCCTAATTATATGCACCTAGCCAGGGGGCTATGCCACCTAGACCCCTGTGGCTTTAAGAAAATACGATCTATATATTCACTAGCCATGGGGCTCTGCCCTCTGAACCCCCAGGTAAACCCACATACCTTTATATAACGAGAGACCAAACTTTTCTTGGCTTCCTTCTATGGTCTGAATTCCCTGGTTTCTAATCACTTTTTTCCACATTTGGGGCACTTGTTGGGCTCAAATATCAGGCTGAGATAGATGCTAATGTCTATTTGCTCTATATATACCCTATATGGCTTTAAAAATGACCCAGAATCGACGCAACACACTTAAAATGTAACACTTCTCACCCGCGTTTCGGAACGAATGGTGTCTCACGGTTGGTTAAATCTACTGGTGGAAAAAGGCGCATGTGCAAAATAGTGTAAATAATTACCAAAGCACGTTAAAGTAGTATAAGAAAAGTAAAACCATTAATTAAATACATGAACTCAGAAAAACAGACTCTGGTAATTACAAAATAATCGTTTTCACAAGTGTGTAGTAATACATGGACTACTTTATAGATCGCAATAATGAGTTACGCGTCACATTTGTTTTGGTCCTGGCAAGGTAAACATGGATGGGGACTTAGTCTCAGAGCGGTGCCATACAGAGCCTATTTTTGTCATTTCCCGGGAAATATGAGGCCGCTGCAGATTTAGTTGTATTCATTCCTACTCTATTTTTTACACTATACAAGATGGCAATGTCCATTTTGCTCTACCTCCGTGCATCGCTCTCGGTAACATTAACCCTTACTTCAAAACCAAACTATAGAAATTGTTAAAACTGGAGGAAGATAAATAAGGAGTATTGTGGAAATAACAAATAAGACTGCCAAACTACTGACATTGATAGAGGTATTAGAGTTTTATAGACAAGTGCTCACAAATGTAGGCAAAGTAAAACTGTGGAGATGCCACTAGCTGTGCTGTAATTAAGCCGAATCACTGCCTTGGAGTGCTTTGGCGCGCCGCGGCGACATACAGCCGCACGCCACATTTCGAGCGGTTTGTTTTCACGCCTATAGGTGTGACCCGTCGGGAAGGGGGTTAAAGGAGGGGGAGGGGAGGAAGAGGGAAAAGATGATTAAGATGAAGATTGAAGGGGTACAAGGGAGGAGAGAGGAGAGGGAGGGATAAATATTTATAAAAGGACTGCACCCGTCAGAGACAAAGTCCTGAACTCCAGTCAAGAATCTTGGGGGATCCCGGGGGTTGGGGGGGGGGGGGGGGTGAATATCGAGGAGATTGCTAAGGAACGGCAATAAAAGTAATAAAAACCTGAGCCAAGAATCGTAATTTAAATGATAAAGAAAGTAGAAAAAATAGAAAACCCGAGCCAAGAATCTTAATTTAAATGATAAAGAAAGTAAAAAAATGAAAAACTCGAGCCAAAAATCATTCGCAGGAGATTCGAATCGGCGTTACGGCCTCGAACGAACAAACAAGCATATTCTAAATGCACGATTTACAAGACCACTGAAAAATAAGCCCCCCACCCCCTCCCAATTGCCGTGTTTCCCTAACTGACCCCAGACCCCCACCCGATCGCCGTATTTCCCTATCGAGGGCTCCGCCCCCAGACACCCTCCTGATCGCCGTATTTCTCTATTGGGGGCTCCACCCCCGGACATTGAACACTAGCTTTACCGTAATCATTTTACATACCTTAGTGTGGAGGGTACAGGCGAGCTACGGTAAAGAAGAATTCGTTTGAAACTGGCATCTTACACGCCTATTGTTTATATTCTTAAGATTTGTCACATCTGAATAGTTTTTTCTTTATATCTGTTTGGCAGTCTGCCCCACACTTTGCACACTCAATTGTATTTAGTAAAAGACCTTGTTCTCTATAAAAGCGAATTACTTCCTCAGTTTCGGCTGAATTTTAGTAAAACGCACCAAAGCCACTGTCACAGTCTTGACACCGGTTAGACATACTTGAAACTGACCGGCTGTCAAAATGGCCATCCTTAGTTTACACGCGCAAAGTATGAAATTAAATCATTTAAAAAAAATATATAAACATATGCCTTAACTGACGAAACAAGGTCATATTGAAACAAAAATAATATTTTCAATAACATCTGAAGTTTACATAAGCAAAAGTATTAAGATTAGATACGTACGAGATGAACATGAAAGGCTAAAATAGTAGAATACACGATTCGTTGTGACGTATTGTGACGTAGGTGCGCAGTGGCCGAGCAGCAAGAGAGGGAATTATGAGAGGTACCTCGGATATTGTGGGGTAAAATATGAATACAGACTCCGCAGAATCAGTACTATATTGTGGCCCTGACCCTCACAATGGATGACAAAATACTCCACGCCTGACAAGTGGGAGTGCTCGCCGCAGCGTGTCCGACACTATCTTACCATGAACACGTGGAGGAGTCTTTGTTTTCCTTGGCGGGGGTCAGGGGGCCGCAGTTTACACAGCAATATCCCTAGTCCCTCTGATGCCTCCCCCGCCATCAGGGCCAAGAATGAGCCGTTTGCGGCGTGTCCTCAGAGGCCCAGAGGAAGCCATCGATGCCGGAATCGTCGCGGTCAGTTACGCGAAGGCTCCGTGCAGATTCCCTCGGGTCCCTTGGAAGGCCATGGCCCTCCCCCTCGCCCGAACTGCTTCCCCGAGCCTTTAGAAAGAAGCCGCGTTCGGGCAAACAGCTGATCCCCAAACAAGGTAAAATCTTCCTCAGAAAAAAACAACGAATACGAGTCCTTCCCTCAAACGCATGTGAAAACTACACCCATGCACACAGGCAAAAATAACGATACAGAAATCTGACAAAACTATTAATACAAAAAATACCCCAATTTTCCTGCCCAGAATCTGCAAAATAACAACCCCGGACCCACTCACTTTCTCTGCCACGGCCTCTGTCTGCTGCTGCGTCTTGACCTGTCCCACGAGGGCGTCCGAGAGGTTCACGGTGTCCTTGTTCTTCTTGGAGGTGGAAATTCCCGCCGCCCTGACGGCGCACGGCCGGAAAGCGGAGGGATTTAGGCGAATCACTCGTCCGCCGAGCCTCACCAACGACGCCATCTTGCTCACTGCCGGGGACGGACGACGAGCCTACACTATTCGGCTGTTTGGGGTTCGGAATGGAACATATATGGGGGTTGTTTTTTATTGTGTGAATTTATTCTTAAATGTACAGTTATTTTTGTGGCATGATGATGGATTCTGATTTCATTTCTGGAAATTATAGTGTGTATTGGTATTTTAAGGTTTTGTCAAGAAATAATTCTCATTGAAGGGATTATGAAAATTCAGTGACGAGTGAAAATTATAGAGTTACGAAAAAAGAACGAAGAAAAAAAATTAAGAAAAAGGTCACAGAATCTATTAGAGACATAATCGATGAGGGTAACGAACTAAAAAATATTATCCACTGGGTAAACATCACTGCAAAGTATTTTTTATCCCCTATATGGAAATGGACTATTAAGAATTTGTTCGGTATTATCATTATCACTATCTTTATCAATACTCTCGTTAGCATTTTACTGCTATCATTGTTCCTATTATCTTTATAATCACAATTCTCATATCATTAACATCATAACGGTGTTGATGATAATAATGACAATAATGATTACGATTATCATAGATACTGCTAGCATTATCATCATTGTCATTAAAATCATTACAATCACTATTCTTATTATTATGATATTGCTTATCAACATCTTTAATATAATTATTAATAACAGAGTTTATTCGTCTTCAATAATCATTACCCCTTAAGTGTGTATGCCTCCTCGCATAATCCTCCTCATTATTATCAATACTATTATTATTACAATCACCAGTATCATTATCTTTATCATAATTATCAACATCATTGAACATTAGTCCTCAATAATCATTAGCCCCTCTGTCTGTCTGCCTCATAGCCATCAGTGTCATTATCCTTACCATAAATATCAATATCACAGTAAATCCGTCCACAATAATCATTAGTCCCTCTGTCTGAGTGTCTGTCTGGCGGGTCGGGTCACGGCGGCCGATGCCCGGGTGCAGGCTGTAGGCCGACTCAGGTGCAGTTCACAGCGCATGAGTTGGCCCTAACTTTGGGGAGCCATGGGGAAAGCGTCCTTAAATCCCGTTTCAAAAAAGGGCAATCAAACATGGGAACTTTTTATATTGGGTAATCAAACACTGGAGCTTTTATTTCAGACACTATGATGAATTACATTACTGGAAAAATATATCTATTGTGAAACACATAAGTCCTGAATCAATACTAGGACACCTGTACGATAACCCTTCTGAACTTCATAATATAATTTGTGAAACTTAACTTGAGGCATAATTAATTTACACTAAACCAAAACATAGCCTGCGACTGAAACATAGCTATATATATATATATATATATATATATATATATATATATATATATATATATATGTATATATATATATATATATAGAGAGAGAGAGAGAGAGAGAGAGAAAGACAAAGAGATAGATAGATAGATAGATAGAGAGAGTGAGAGAGAGATAGAGGGAGAGAAAGACAAAGACAAAGACAAAGATATATATATATATATATATATATATATATGTATACATATATATATATATATATATATATGTATATATATATATATATATATATATATATAGAGAGAGAGAGAGAGAGAGAGAGAGAGAAAGACAAAGAGATAGATAGATAGATAGATAGAGAGAGTGAGAGAGAGATAGAGGGAGAGAAAGACAAAGACAAAGACAAAGATATATATATATATATGTATACATATATATATATATATATATATATATATATAGAGAGAGAGAGAGAGAGAGAGAGAGAGAGAGAGAGAGAGAGAAAGAGAGAGAGAAAGAGAAAGAGAGAGAGAGAAAAAGAGAAAGAGAAAGAGAAAGAGAAAGAGAGAGAGAGAGAGAGAGAGAGAGAGAGAGAGAGAGAGAGAGAGAGAGAGAGAAAGAGAAAGAGAGAGAGAGAGAGAGAGAGAGAGAGAGAGAGAGAGAGAGAGAGAGAGAAAGAGAAAGAGAAAGAGAAAGAGAGAGAGAGAGAGAGAGAGAGAAAGAAAGAAAGAGAGAGAGAGAGAGAGAGAGAGAGAGAGAGAGAGAGAGAGAGAGAAAGAGAGAGAGAGAGAGACTGCATGACACAGAGTTTGGCACAAAAATATAAATAATGAGAGGACTGTGTAGCACAAATAGACTTGTGTGGAAAAAGAAGAGAAGACTACATGGCACTGCTGGGGGAAGGGAGACTACTGGGTTCCATTCTTTCATCCGTTCTTTATCGAGTCTCCTTCGCTCCCTATTCCTATTCTTTATTGCGGTTCCTTCGGTATCCCTAGTCTTTGTTGGGCCTCCATCGCTTCCCATCAGTCAATTACTTTATCTCAACTTCATTTACTTCTCTGTGCTCCCTGCCTTGCATTGCCTTGCAGCTGTAGGTCTATCTCTCCGCCTGTCTCTCAGGACTTCCTTCGGTGGCTCCTCTTAGGTCACAGTGCAGTAACCTGGAAGACATGAAACAGGCATTGGTTGTTTAATAAATGCTATCTTTCTCTGAATATAAAGATCATTTTTGAGAATATTAATTACATTTCATTCTGGTTTCCTTAGGAAGTCCGAGAGTCCGAGCGTTCGAAAGTTCTAGAGAGAGAAATGAAATGTTTCAATCATCGTTTTACTGTTTCTCTTAAAATCTGCTATCATGCACTTCCAAGAGAACAGGCAACCGATGGCAAATTAGGATTATCCTGCGAATCCTCAGGGAAATGTGGCGGACAGACTTCAAACCAAAATCCTAAAACCCACAGAAGAAAAACTCACCTCTTCCGGATACTTTTGGTCCTTTTTTCCTTTCGATATTAATCTGCTTTGGCCAAGACACGAAGGACCGGACGCTGATCGTCTCGCGTCGGATCAGCTCTTCTTCAATCGTCTCGAAAATTTCATCTGTCATAAGGCAAGGTGACATGAGCGCTGTGGCAAAGGCTGAGGAAGGTCGACTATGACTTCAGGATCTTAAGAGGAAGTAAGTGGAGCACCACATAATGCAGATAGAAGGGGATCACCACCTACAGTACGTCCAGTCTCAGAAAAGGACCAACTGGCAACTCAACCCGAACCATGGAAGTTGTCCTATTCGCAAACTGTTTTTTACTTCTTGCTTATTATCATCATTCTACTCACCTGGTTCCTCATATCTGTGCTAACATAATTTTAGATTTTGGAAATGTATATACAAACATCTGTATTACTTTGCTACTGAAATTTGCTGCCTTCAAACACTACATAATTATTATTTTTTCTAAAGTGACCAGAGGACGCTAGAGCCCAGGGTGAGTAGCCATTACTTCCTTCCATGAAAATGGACAGAGTATAGTAAGCGCGAAACACCACCTAACATAATGAAGGGAACAAGTCCATACATTTAGTAAGACAGAAAACCACCCGTTGCAGAAAACAGGGATGAAAGAGAGGGACCAACCGCAGCAAGGAGGGAACAGGACAAGGGCCTTCTCCGTTCGCGTGGTCAGGAGCACCTGCAGGGCGTCGCACACCCACAGCCAATGTGGGGGGGAGACCTTCCGCAGGTTCAGCTTCAAGAACCCTTCGTATGGCAAGGCAAGCAGTGTGTCAGGCGCGGGACAATCCAGCAGGCATATTTCTGAGAAGGAAATGAATGGTTGTCATAGATGCAGTTTTCACAGATTTCACAAGTTTGAAGCTTAAACGCGATAATTACAACTACAATGACTTTCTTGATATTGTGTTTACTGTCTCTTAGCTAAACTGATTCACCATCCCCATTCATACACGTCATAAAGAATTCAACACATATCACAAAGGACCAAGAACTCTTACCTAGGCAGTAAAGACACTTGAGATGCGGCAGCCTCCTAGCAAGGGCCCGCAGGCCTTCCCCATCTGTTGTGACATCTAACTGCTGAAGGACTTTTGGCAGAAGCTCTATCTCGGCTTTTGTCAGTGATCCAGAGAAGTCTGAAAAGGTGGTAGGCTCAGCATTCCTTCATGACTGTTCGGACAAGTGAACGTCTGAATGATGTATCTATCTTTCATTTTCCTCTCACTGTCTCAGAGGAAAAGCATATGCGACAACTCGACACGAGGCTTCCATTGCCAGAGTAACAGACACAGAACCAATTCTTGCAGATGGAACAGATGGAACTCTAAAGCTGCCGAATCACTACCCTTGTCTAATTCTAGATCCAGTGTTGCCAATCTAGCGAGTTGTGATCTAGTAGGGAAAATTTCAGTTTATTCTATATTCAGTGTTTATTTAAGTTGCTTCTAGGGGAAAAATGTAGAGCCTTTACTCTTATGTCTAGCAATTTTAGAGTCCAATCTTGTATTTTTGTGGAAATATTAATCGCAACACTGTCTAGAGTCACAATCAATGCTAGGATAACTATGCTTGTGGACAGACCTTAGTCTATTACATGGGGAAGCCATAGAGCCTGAGCCGGAGTACTCTTTCGCCAGAGTTAACTACGTTTCCTTGAAAATGAATAAATCTCATTTCAGACAGCACAAGTCTGTATTAGCTAAGTGGTAGCATTTTAAAGATGAACTTGAATTACCATAAATACAATGTTCTTTCCTCTCCAACAATGCCGTGTTCTATACCTGTCTAGGATTCCCTCTTTCTGCCTGAGAGAAACGATAAGGTGAAAAAAAAAAAAAAAAAAAAAAAAAATGAGAGCAAAAATTCGTACCTTTTTCAGGAGGAATACTGCAACATTCCTTAGTACTCCTCATAAAGGATCACAACCCAGTAAATTAATGTGCTTAGACACTGGAAAAGATATTGGGACAATATTTTGATATAAGGAATCTTTTAACTCCCCAGAAGGAACTAATATTTCATGGAATCAATGACTTGCAAAATTTACATAGCATGTGTTCCCACTTTACATTTTGATTTTTTATTCTTTCACCAAATATGGAATAATGTAAAAAAAAAAAAAAAAAAAGCTAACAATGACCTTTGCTGCTGAAACAGCCAATCCTTTTAAATAATCAACCGGCTTACCTCAACATAAAGATTTGTATGGATCCACTGACAGATCAGCCCAATGACTTCTGTCCAGTGAAGTGGGAACTCACCCAAGTCATGAAGTTTCCGCAGGAGAGGAAGCCTCTTGAGCAAAGCCATCATCCCTTCCCTGTCAGAATAGGTTTTTAGCTCTCCGAGGCTCTCTGGGAGGAGGTCCATGGCTGACGCCGCCAAAGAGCCATTAAACTTAATCAGTTGGGCCAAAGTTCCTCGACAAGTGAATATCTTGAGACAGGTCTCAGACATTTCAGTGTCCCATATCGAACGAATGTGAAGGCTAATTCTTATGTCCTTTTTAGCCAACTTTTCGAGAGCGTAAATTTGCTGGTTCGGACGCAGTTCTTCTTCTTTCTTTTCCGTAAATATTTCCAGGGAGCAAGGCTTCATGTGGTCGACCAGAGGGACAAGTTCAGGCAGGTAATTCCCACCTATACTCAGAATGTCTCGCTCTCTCAGTAGCCTGGCACACACTTCCACTATTTTTGGATGTTGTTCTGAAACCATTACCATTTGGAATATTCTGTCACATTCTTCTAGAGATAGTTGGTCAATGTATAAGATTAAACTGATAATAGCTGTTGCAACTTTGTCTAGTAGGTCCTTATGTGACATTGCTAAAATACGAGTAATATTAAACAAAATATCTACCAGTAATATTACAGTCTCTGTCGATGTACTCAGCCATGACAGCCGTTTTGCTTCCTCAACTCCATCTGCATAAATTTGCAATATAGGATTATTTTTCAACATGAGTTCCACGATCTCTTCATCAAACGGTAATACCCTCATAGAAATTTTTCTCCTTTTCTCAATGTCAGTCAAAGTTGGTATTTCTTGTATCTTTGCCAAATCTGGTAACTGCATTGCTGACAGCTCTGTCGTTATGTAGCCAGCAGCCCAGTACTCTTGGAACTGATTGTGTGGGAAGGACCAAATAATAGTGATAAAAAGACCTTGTCGGGATTTCTTTGAGACAAGAAATCCAGAAAATATTTCCTTGTAAGGCAAATTTAGACTCTCACATTTTGCTTTCAAATCTTCTACTGTCTCTGACAACAGGTCATGTTCACGTATCTTGAGACCTCGGAGAGCAACCGCCTTCTGGAATTCATGATATTGTTTTACTTTTTCATCGACACCATGAATGCCTTTTCTTGCCAGTCTTTCCCTGATCTTGTCCATCATAAGGGCTGTCAAATCGCCATAGATATCTGGGGAGCTCTGGCCTGGTGCCTCAACCTCACGTATGACTGCCAGCGTGAGGGTTAAAGGAATGTCTGGAGTTCCCTTTTCCAAATTAATAGTTTTCAGATTTGTGACAATCTTCTCCTTCAGCTTTTCCCTGCGGCTTACATCTTGCACAAGTGCAGCCAAAGTGTTTTCAACGAAGGGCGCCCGGTCTTCCCGCCGTATCCCCTTGATTTCAACATTAATCACCTGTCTTTTATTCTTCATTATCTGAGTTAGTTCTTTTGCACAGCCTGGTCTTGTGGTTATCACAATACGCATGTTTCCCGGGTAGCATAAGAGATCAGAAATGAGTTTCTTTGCCTTCTTGCTCACCTCATCATAACCATCCAACAGAACAACAATGTTCATTGCAAGGAACAGATCAACAAAAACATCAATGGTAAGTCCAGATCCCTGAAATGTATTATGAAGGAGACTCATGAGAAGGTCATTCCAACTGCTGATTGTGCAGCCTCGCAGCTGCAAGTATAGTAAGAGTGAAACGTCTTGAAGTCCCTCAATTTGCGAAGGATCTCTCACCCACATCTCCAGCATGTGCTTCAGCAGTGTGGTCTTCCCTATTCCTCCTTCGCCTGATATTATGATCACCTCAGGCAGGCGACCATTTCGCTGCTTAACCTGCAGAAGATTCTTGTGGGAAATGTTGCAAGGCTGATGCTTCTGCTCCTGAGATGGCGACAGAGTGGACGTGTCTTCCACGATTACCAAGTTGGTGAAATTTAGACTAGGTTGGATTTTCAGATCCGGATAGAGCCACTGAGCGAGAGTCACGTCCCACAGGTGAGGGTAGAGACCATGAAGTTCCTGCCGACTATCTCCTTCTATTTTGTTCCTAAGCGCTTCCTGAAACACCCTTATTTCTTGCTGTAGCTGTGGAAAGTTATTCAGGTCACTGCTTTCTAGAGGTTCTCTAACTTTCTGCAGAAGTCCTTGGAAATACTGCTTGATTTCCCAAACCTGATCACGGAATATGTGGGGATGTACTCCGCATCGGTTCCCAGCCAGTCGGAGGATTCTGGATAATAAACATTTGAGTTTTCTTAACTTTTTTAAGAGCTCCTGGTCCGACATCTCCTGGACATCATTTGTGTGCGCAATGTGGTTCCTCATCAGTTTTAATTTATGAAGCAGATGTTCCAAAGGTTGACCCGAAGGGGGACAGGTCCAAGCAGGGTTCTTGGGGCCAGCCAGTCCGCACATAAGTTGAAGAATGTTGTAGAGAAGAGAGATGTCAAATTCCTTAAACGGAGCACCCTTTTCTAACAGAGCCCTTTGTTCACTGTTAAACTTCCGCTTGTAGTCTGCTCTCGAGTTTCCCAAACTAAGGAAATGACTCTTAACACACGGCCCCCCTTGGTACAGCCACTCAACCGCCTGCACAAACACTGCGCGCCCTTTTGTGATCACAGCTACTTGGTACCGGAAGCCATTCACCGTGTGCCTTGTGAGCTGGGTTGGTCTGGAGGGTTGCTGTTGTGTTGCCATCTTAAAGTTCTGTTCTTAGGGCTGTTAAGGATCTGTTGTCGCTCCCTGTCCACGCCTCGGTACCAAAAGTCCCGTCTGCGCTGAAAAGGGGAGAGTCTTTTGGTCTGTTACGTAATTCTGAGAAATTCTATTTATAATTGTTTTTTTTTTTTTTTAGATCATGTGTGTAATTATCATAGGAAATCTGGGGTCAGCCCACCTTTAGGCCCACCAAACCAGCCTATAATAAAGAAACACTGCCAT
>NC_061846.1:648841-658841 GCF_019202785.1 Penaeus chinensis
TGCTGTTAATTGGTTGGTACTTTCTTTGTTAGGTTTAGGGCGATATATTACCCTTTAGTGATATATCGCATTGGTAGGATTTTCTTGTTTGTGTGTTTTGTGTATTTTGGTTTGTTTTGGTGAAGGTATGAATAAAAATAAATTTACGTATTTTCCAAATCTTTGACAATCAGTAAATGTTAGTTAGTAATAAATGACTGATACCTGGTAATGAAAGAGGAATTTAATACTTTTACTTAAAAAAGCATTACAATAAAATAATGAAAGTACTTTATAAATGAATGATAATACACTGAGACATGATAAATGTATGGATGCATTAACGTATTTAATGACAATAAGCTAATTACGTTAATGAGTATCGTAATAAAGAATGAAGAATGATTGACATCAATGAATGAACAAGAAGAAACTTGACAATCACTAG
The DNA here is from genome assembly GCF_019202785.1 of Penaeus chinensis. Lineage (NCBI taxonomy): Eukaryota > Metazoa > Arthropoda > Malacostraca > Decapoda > Penaeidae > Penaeus > Penaeus chinensis. Next base: position 649,269 of record NC_061846.1, read on the forward strand.
TAGTACAAAAAAAGGCCGCATCATTGTTTTGAATTTTTGTCTATGATTCTGGCTACCGGTTTAGGAGAATTAGAGTTCAGCGGAGCTGCTTTTCCCCTGAATTCTCTTAGTGACTTAGCTAATTCGTACGAAAGGAAAATGTTAGAATCTCTATTAATTAGAAAAATGCCTAATTTTAACTTGAGTGCTGGTCAATGGGGCTTGGATGACCTTACCCCCTCGTTAGTTAGCAAAGCCTTCCCCAGACTCTTCGACCTTGACCCTCGTCCTGAGACCTGATTCTACTCGTTCGTTCTGTCTCTCAATCTCTATATATTCTTGTCAAAATTCTCTCCTTGTATCCATTTTGGTTTATCATTCGTCTGAAAAGGAACTCGTGAAGAGTTCGAAACGTTACAATTCAATTTCATTTTCTTACTGTGGCTGTTTTTCCTTTCATATATATATATATATATATATATATATATATATATATATATATGTAATTGTGTGTAATGCAACGCAAATTTTCACTTTTAGTTCCAGTTCTGTTATTGAAAAAATGGAAACTAAAATCTGGCGATTGTAAACAAACGTGTGAGCATGAAATGCACTGAACATCATCAGAACCACCTTCCAATTCACGTGCCTCGGAGTTCACTCCTTGCCTGGCGAATGGAAAAGGGCATTGTGCTATCCTTGCCCCAGGCGATGGCAACCCCCTCCCCCCCTGACATGCCCCTGTCCCATATACCCCCAGGGAGCGGACATGTGGGTGAAAACCAGAGACGTACGACAGTTTGGGTCACAGGAGACGCAGACGAGAATAAGATGAAGGTCGGGAGGAGCCGCAGTTGCCATGTGTATTTAGTGGTTACCCTGTGTTTATCTTTTTGTGGTCCACTGGCATCCGCGCAAGTATAATCTTGAAGGTTCCTTGGGTGAAATTACGAGGGTATTGTACGAGATCGCTTGTAATGGTTAGTGATGTATTATCGTCGTGGAATGCAAACGCGTTAAGATAAATAAAATAGAAAAAGACGCACTGGAATGTGCGCAGTGAGTGTCTCTCTTCTCTCACTGATGGAACTGGGAATGCGTTTTATTAGGGCTGTGTCACACTCCAACCTTTTAGTAAATTTTTGCGTTTCTGTTTAAACTTGGCATGTGCAAATGGACAGACTACCGAGGCAGCAAACATAGTGCCCTTGGAAACAGACCCGAGTGAGGTCCCGGAAATCACACGAGCTTTCTCATATACATCACGTTATTTTATAGAAATATAATTATGTATATTGTATGTGAAAATACTCTAGAATATTAACATGAAAATACTCTAGAATATTAACATGAAAATACTCTAGAATATTAACATGAAATTACTCTAGAATATTAACATGAAAATACTCTAGAATATTAACATGAAAATACTCTAGAATATTAACATGAAAATACTCTAGAATATTAACATGAAAATACTCTAGAATATTAACATGAAAATACTCTAGAATATTAACTAACATTTACTGTGATTTATTCTATCCAATTTACAAAAAAAAAAAAAAAAAAAAAAAAATCTAGTTGTATAAATCCTCCGCCGTCTGCAATTCTTGCGAAGAATCTCGAATTGACTTTAAAATAAGTGTTGGTGTGATAAAGCATTTTAATTTGGTATGTATTTACAGTGGTGTTTTATAAGTATCCAAAATTTTGCGAATTTATGGCTGTTGGTTCAACTTTTTCATGTTGAGTTAATTTACTTTTAAAAAAAATACTAAAGCCGGTGTTATGTTCAGCTGGTGTACGTATATTCTTAGCTATAGAGTGGACAAGAACACATGATGATAAGCACTATAAATATATTGGCTTATTATTGATTTACGGTTACTAAAAGTCAGTGAAATTTATTTTATTTATGTTATGAACATATATGCTTTATGCTCTCTCTCTCTCTCTCTCTCTCTCTCTCTCTCTCTCTCTCTCTCTCTCTCTCTCTCTCTCTCTCTCTCTCTCTCTCTCTCTACAAATGCCTTCTCAACGGAAAAACTCCGAAAGCCTGGATAAAATGCAACAATCATTTTGATACATAAAAAAGGAGATGGAAAGGATCTAAAAACTACCGACCTGTAAGCCTCCCTTCTGTTACATACAAACTGTTCGCAAAAGTCATCACATCTCGCATCTCTGACAATCTGGATTCTAACCAGCCTAGAGAACAGGCAGGCTTCCGCAGTGGATTCTCAACCACAGACCACATCCACACGCTCAAATAAGAGCAAAAAATAAACGAATATAGGAAACCCCTTTGTAAGGCATTCATCGATTACGAAAAAGCATTTGACTCTGTACAAATACCAGCTATTCGAAGACGGGGAGTAGAGGAGGTATATTGTAAAATATTGGAAGATATATACGAAGATGAGACAGCAACCATCAAGCTCCACACGGAAACCGATAAAATACCAATTAAAAAAGGTGTTAGACAGGGCGATACTTTCTCACCAAAACTGTTTACAGATTGCCTTGAGGAAATATTCAAGAAACTAGAATGGAACGGAAAGGGTATCAAAATAGGAGACGATAGTGTTCTCTTCAGTGGATCTGCAAATGAAATGCTGCAACTAATAAACGATCATGTTCAACAGTAGAATTCATTTCAAACAGATGCATGTACAAGGCGAAGCGCTAGAGTTAGTGGACAAGTATATATACACTGTCACGATAATTACATCTAATTAACGTAACCGCATATAGATAAATATATTTCTCCTATATACAGAAGTATAAACACTAGCGAATGAGAGGTGTGACTGCTGAATGAAAGACTAGGTGGTGGTTCTGCTTGTTCGCATATGCAATTTTCCCGCTGCTATTGGTTGTAGCAGGTGTCTTAGGCCTACCATGCCGTAAGGTGAGGAGATCGCTGTTCACCACCGGCTGAAAAGGACGTGATCTCGACTCTTGTTTACCGCTATTTCCTTGGAAAGAAATCCAATCTAGAAGTTATGAACTAAATGAATTAATAGTATCCTCTGATAACTTATAAAAACAACATCGAAGTGCTAAACAGTTAAATTTAAATAAATACGTGAGTCCGGACAGTGAAATGACTATTGGTGAAGTGACTATTTTTGAAGTGACTGTGTTAGTGCTGCTGTGCTATAATCTATGGTTAGGATTAACCTGTAATGCGAAAGGTGAGTGAGTGGGGTGAATGTGTAGGGCATCATCCATTGAATAATGTATTGTGTGCTAAGTGAATAAATCAATAATAAGTTATTCAGTGCATTTATGTTTCCACTTATTTCTGTCAGTGGCTCGCAGTTTCCCTTCTCAATAAACGAGAATAAAACTATAAAAGAAAGTAATATTACAGACCTTAAAGTAATAAAATAATAAGTAAGTAGAATTACAATCACACTAATCACATGGAAAGTAAAAATATGTATATATTTCATAATAATTTCATGAAACAAACGTTATTGCTCATGAAATAACTTCTTACTCGAGTAAGTGATGAATGTATAGCTTCCATAACTAAATACTCAGAATATAAAAAAATTGAGTAAAGTGTGACATACACCTAGGGCAACTTATACAGACAAACATCTAACGAAGAGGAAATTAAGCGACGCATCAGTCTAGCCTTTGGCAAACACAGTAGCATACTAAGAGGCTCCTTGCCATTATGTTTAAAAAGAAAAGTCTTTAATCAATGCGTCATCCTAGTTATGACCTATGGATCAGAAACATAGACTGCAACCAAATTACTGGAGAGGAAACTAATAAGTGTCCAGAGAGGGATGGAGAGGTTGATACTGGAAATTAGCCTAAGAGATCGGATGAGGGCGACGTGGATCAGGGAACAGACAAAAATGGAAGATATAATCGGGAACATCAAAGAGAAAAGATGGCAATGGACAGGTCATATATGTCGACAGGACAACAAATGGACAAAGATGGTAACAGACTTAGTTATAGATAATATAAAGAGACCACGAACCAAACCATTGACAAGATTGCGTGACGAAATAACGAAATTTTGGGGCCAAGACTGGAAACAAAAAATGCAAGACAGACAAAATTGTAAAAAAAATAGTGGGAGAGGCTGACGTCTCAGGCTGATGAGGATATATATATATATATATATATATATATATATATATATATATATATTATATACACACACACAAACACATATCCATACATCTATATACATAAATACACACATAAATATGTGGTTATGTGTGTGGAGTGTATATATGCATGTATATATGCAAATGTAGATACAAGTATATAAATACGTGTGTGTGTGTGTGTGTGTGTGTGTGTGTGTGTGTGTGTGTGTGCGCGCGTGTGTGTGTGTGTGTGCGCGCGCGTTTATATATATATACATATATATATGCATTTATATATGCATATACATATATATGTATATATACATATATATATATATAAATTTGTGTGTGTATGTGTGTGTGCGTGCGTATGTGTGTGTGTTCGCGTACGTATTCGTGCGTGCGTGTGTATCTTTTTGTCTACCTATCTATCTGTATATATATGGTATAGGTATAGATATAAACACAGACGTGTGTGAGTGTGTGTATTTGTGTATATACATACATATATATATTCATATATTTGTATATGCACAGTACATGTATATATATACATATTGTTAGGGCTGGTATGCCATTACGAGAATTCAGGGGAAGAGCAGCTCCGCTGAACTCTAATTCTCCTAATGCTTTTGCCAGAATCATAGACGAAAAATCAAAACAATGATGCGGCCTTTTTTTGTACTACTAGTGATTGTCAAGTTTCTTCTTGTTCATTCATTGATGTCAATCATTCTTCATTCTTTATTACGATACCCATTAACGTCGTTAGCTTATTACGTTAATTCCTTCATGCATTTTTCATGTATCAATGTATTTTTATCATTTATTTATAAAGTAAAGTTCTTTAATTATTTTATTGTAATCGTATTTATAGTAAGTGTATTAAAGTCCTCTTTCATTATCTGTTATCAGTCATCTTCTATTATTATTTAGCATTTATTAATTGTAAAACGATATTTGGAATATACGTAAAGTCATTGAATTACAACTTATTTTTATTTATACTTTTAGATGCTATGTAAATGCCATGAAAATTAATTTGCAATTCAGTCATCCTCTCCTTATTTATTCCATATTGTGTCTGATGTTCTTGTTCTTTTTTCAGATAAAGAAATACTCAAGGAAGAGCAGTCGAGGGAATCGTTGAAGCGGAAATAAAGGCGCATCTCCGGCGCAGATCAGCTGTCTTCTCACCCACGCAGGACACAGGACAGGGAAGGCGGAGGCCGAAAGGGTCCTGGAGACTCAGGGAGGATGGCAGCCCCGCAGCGACCCCCCCGCGCCCCTACCCAGCTCACAAGGCACACGGTGAATGGCTTTCGGTACCAGGTGGCTATGATCACCAAGGGCCGCGAGGTATTTGTGCAGGTGGCTGAGTGGCTGTACCAAGGGGGGCCGTGTGTTAAGAGTCATTTCCTTAGTTTGGGAAACACGAGAGCAGACTACAAGCGGAAGTTTAACAGCGAACAGAGAAATTTGCTAGAGAACGGTGCCCTGTTTAAGCAATACGACATCTCCCTGCTCTATATCATTCTCCAACTCATGTGTGGACTGGCTGGTTCCAATGACCCTGTCTGGACCTCCCCCCCGGCAGGTCAGCCTCTAGAGCACCTCCTGTATAAGGTTAAACAGAAGAGGAACAACATAGCACACACGAATGACGTGCAGCAGATGTCGGATCAAAGGCTGACGAAGGAATTGAGGAAGCTCGGCTGCTTATTCTCTAGGATCCTTCGACTGGCCGGGAACCGACGCGGGATCCGACCACACGTCTTTCGGGACGAGATCTGGGGAATCAAGCAGGATTTTCGGGACCTCCTGCAGAAAGTCAGAGAGCCCCTCCAAGCTACTGACCTGAACGAACTGCCGCAACTACAGCAAGAGATTAGAACATTTCAGGATAAACTTCGGCAGAACGTAGAGCAGGAGAGTCGACAAGAGTTGTTTGAGTTCTACCCTCACCTGTGGGACGTGACTCTCGCTCAGTGGCTGTATCCGGATCTGAAAATTCAACCTAGTCTAAATTTCACCAACTTGGTAATCGTGGAAGACACGTCCACTCTGTCGCCATCTCAGGAGCAGAAGCATCAGCCTTGCAACATTTCCCACAAGAATCTTCTGCAGGTTAAGCAGCGAAATGGTCGCCTGCCTGAAGTGATCATAATATCAGGCGAAGGAGGAATAGGGAAGACCACGCTGCTGAAGCACATGCTGGAGATGTGGGTGAGAGATCCTTTGCAAATTGAGGGACTTCAAGACGTTTCTCTGCTGCTTTACCTACAGCTGCGAGGCTGCACAATCAGCAGTTGGAGTGACCTGTTGAAGCATCTCCTTCATAACACATTTCAGGGATCTGGACTTACCACTGATATCTTTGCGGGTTTATTCCAGACAATGCAAGTTGTTATCTTGTTAGACGGTTATGACGAAGTGAGCAAGAAGGCTAAGAAATTGATAACCGATCTTCTGAACATTCGTGGCAACGTGCGCATTGTGATAACCACGAGGCCAAGCTGTGCAAAAGAGCTAACTCAAATCATGAAGAGCAAGACGAATGTAATGAATGTCGAAATCAAAGGAATACGCAGGGAAGACCGTCCGTATTTTATTGAAAACACTCTGGGTGCGTTTGTGCAGTGTCCAACCCTTAGGACCAACTTGAAGGACAAAATAGTGACAATTCTCGAAAATATGGACTTTGAAAAGGATGAGCTTGATGTCCCACTCACTTTGGTCCTACTGATCATCCGCGAGGTCGTGGCACCAGACCAGACTTCACAGGACGTCTTTGAAGATTTGACAATGCTCATGGTAGGCAAGGTTGAAGAAAGATTGATAGTGAAAGGCATCGATGATGCTGACGATAAAGTTAAAGAGTATCATGAATTTCAAAAGAAAGTGGCTCTCAGAGGTCTGAAGAGACAAGAACACGACTTACTGAGCGAAACAGTAGAAGATTTGAAGGAAAAGTGTTCTGCACTGAACTTACCCTACAAGGAAATGCTTTCAGGCTTTCTTGTGTCTAAGAAATCGCGAGAAGGTCTTTTTATTTTTTCTATTTGGTCCTTCCCACACAACCGATTCCAAGAACACTGGGCCGCTGGTTATGTAGTTGCGCAGCTATTAAGGGTGTCTCGTTCTCTGCCAGACTTGACAGGACTGCTGGATTCACCCTGTCTACCTAATTTTAATGATAAGAATTACTTAGTGCGTTTCAATCGAATGAATAACATACAAGTAGACTTTTCTGAAAATCCAATTCTTGAAATCTATTCAGAAGATGCCAATGAGGCAAGGCAACTGGCATATTCGGCGACAACAAAACCAAAGTCGGATGTATTAATGGAAGTCCTCGCTGATATGACGCGCACATTATCCTTGTCACAGCAAAACCTTCTGGATAAAGTCGCCACAGCCATCATCAGCCTCGTCTTATACGGTAACAATAACTATGTGGAGACTGCAAATAATTGCCAGAGATATTACCAAATGGTCATGGCATCAGGGCAGCATGCAGGTATAGTGAAGGCAAGTGCTAGGGTACTGAGCGAAGTTGAAAGCCTTGACGCTAAGGAAACCTCTCTGCCCGGTTTGTTACCTATACTGGACCACCTCAAGACTTGCTGCGTGCGCGTTCATGCCCTCCGTGACACGCCGAAACTCCCGTCAAGGAAGGTCCTGTCTGCGATGAGAGATTTGGCCAGAAAGGACGTCGAGATAGAGCTGAAATGTTTATTGAAGCAATCTGCAGAGTTTTCTGAGTTGTGCCTTGAGGCGGTCACAGGTCCAGGAAGTCGTTCCCGACTGACGAGGTTCGAAGGTTTCTTGACAGAAAAGGGAATGCAGCTTCTGCCGGAGAGCCTGGAGGAGCTCATGACCATGTCTAACGCAGAAGGGGTGAGCGCTCTGCAGGCGAGGCTCCCTTACCTGCCAAATCTTCAAACTCTAGGTACGGTTTTTGAGAATGGCGATGATAATACGGCAATGGCAAATTTTATAGACAATAATGGCAGCAAAAGATAAGTAACGATGGTAACCAAATCAGTAATAATAATGATTGTAATATCAACAACGTCGGTATACAGATAATAATTATAGAAATAACAAGATGCAGTGTAAATGGCAGATTTTGATGGGCGCCTGACAGCAGCAGAGATGCCCCTCCTACCCACTATGCTTGAGGAGCTGAAGGTCACGACCGACGGGGAGGGACTGAAGGCGCTGGCGAGGAGGCTCCCGCATCTGAAGAAGCTGCGGTTTCTCTGTAAGACCTGGCAGTGCATGAGTGATAGGCAGTACGAGATAATGAGATCATGATGAAACCATGATGTTGGTGATGTTGATGAAAAAATATAAATGTGATATGTATAATAAGATAAAATATAAACGATATATATAATGCTATTGTTGAGCAATATTTCCTCAGGTTTCGAGGGCCGCCTGACGGAGGCAGAGATGCCCTTCCTCCCCAGCTGTCTCAGGATAGCGTGGGTCGAGACGGACGGGCAAGGCCTGAGGGCTCTGGCGAGAAAGCTTCCGCAGCTGAATGTCCTCCATCATCTAGGTAATGGTCACTGACATGTTATGTGAAACCGGGTGTGAAGGTAATCGTGAAAGAGGCAGTGGTCTTCAGAAACTGGCTTTGTACAGTGCATACTACATGTGTTGAATTGATATGAAAATATTACTCAATGTAGGATAAACTTCAATTCTTGATGTTGATTTGTTAGACATTCGGCTGCTGGAGTGTCCTTCGGCTGCCTCCCTGCCCCCCCTACCCTACGAGGGCTCCAACCTGACGCTGGACCTACAGGGCCTCTCGCCCCTGCCGCGCCCTTGGGTGTGCGACGCCGTGTGTGCGCTGAGCTCCGCGCGCAGACGCAGCACGCGGCTCCTCCTCCCCCCCGCCTGCGGTGCGTTGGGGTCTGTGTGCGGCTTGTGCTTGGATAAAGGGAATTGCAGTTATGGCTCTCTCTCTCTCTCCTTCTCTGAATATGCAAATTAACGTCTCTTATCCCTGGGCAGACGACGCGCTGGTGGAGAGCATCAAGCAGGAGCTCGAAGGCCGCGGCGCTAGGTTCCCTCCGCTCGCCAAGGGGATCAAGTTCCACTTCGAGGGCGAGGCAGAGGCACAGCAGCCCCTCGAGCTCCCTCCCGCGCGGGCGCCGCCCCTCCCGCGGCGCTGGCTGTACGGGGCTCTCGTCGTCGGTGTCGTTTTGGTGGCTTGGCTGATAGCTGTGCTGCTGCCATGAGTATTAGGACACACGCACACGCAATATCTGTTAGCCGGAGTGTCCAGCTTCCCTCGTATGATATATTTGTCTGTATCTCAGCTGAAAAAATTACATGTATATATTGACTAGTTTTCAGCCTCACCCATCTCCCCATCACCGACCCAGAGTGAGGCAGTTGGTGAGGTCCTTAGTAGAGTAGAAGGGAAAGAGGACACAGTAATAGCATTAATCTTACAGGA
>NC_061846.1:668841-693841 GCF_019202785.1 Penaeus chinensis
TTTACTGGAGGGCTGAGTTCTGTGGCACTGACCATAGACGGCTGTGGCTACGCTTCAGGTCCACTTGAGGGTGTTTCACTTGGACAGACTGATGGAGGAGTGTTCTCAGAGGTTCACCACAGCAATCTCGGTTCACAGAGCTCGAAAACCCGACTGACTCAGGAGCTCTGTGTGATTCCTTCAAGCGTGAAACACTCGATGCAGCGCCGCAGTACACTAACGAACGCCCGTGGGCAAGGTAGAATATCCAAGCACACATGGTTCACAGTAAAAGTAATGTAAAAGAATAAAACACGTCCAGCACAGATACACCTAGCAAGTAAAAGGGGCAGTACAACCTCGTTTCCAGCATCCACGGTGTAAATCCGGGAAGGTAAATCCAAAGGGTAGTCACAACACAGACAGAGTATCCACTTCGTTTATTTGGTAAAAACTTTGGGGTTACATTGACTCACGTGGACGAAGGTGTAGCACATAAATAGAGTAAAACAATAAATAAGAAATGTTATAATAAAAGAAAATATACAAAAGATAAAACCAATAACAAAAACAATAAAACTTTAAAATGAATCATTAAAAAGTATAATTATGATAAAAAATACATAAAACAATCTGTTGCAATTCATTAATACAAATCTTGAAATAAGGTAATTTCTCTCGCTGTAAAAGAAAGAAGGAAAGGATGAATATGTAAAAAGAAACCACAAAAAATAGAACTGAGCTTAAAATACAAGAGATAAAAAAAGATGCACTCGCAGCATATGTGGATGTTATGTTATCCGCACATGCGAAGCATCGTAAAAATATGTGGATAACGAAAGGATTTCAATGAAGGCTTTATTTAGAAATGTACAAAAAGGTGTAAATAAACGTAAAATACAAGTAAAAAGAGCCAGCATAATACAAAAAAAAAAGAAGCGCAAAAGTGAGGCTGGCAGAGGGAAGTGGTCCGGCTGTGCCCTGTGGATTTCGGCAGGATGCTGGGTAGGATAGGGATAGGATGGGAGCAGGAGAGAATAGGATTAAAGGTAGAAGGGAGGACAAACGGGAGAAAGGAATGGAAAAGGGGGATATTAGCGTAGAAGCAGAAGGAAGAGAAAAAGCGAAGGAACATGAAGAGGGTGCGAATAAGAAGGGCACAAGGGAAAATGCGGCAGGATGCAGGGCAGGATAGGGATAGGATGGAGGCAGGATAGAGTAGGGAGAGAGATAAAAGGTAGAACAAGCAAGAAAAACGAGTAGAAGAAAAACTACCATAGAAATAGAGAGAACAGAAAAAGCGAGGGGACAGGAAGAGGGTACGAATAAGAGGGATAGAAGGATCGGGGCAAGGAAGGGGGATGAATAGGTGATGGGTATGGTTGGGGGGAAGGAGGTTGAAGAGCACACATGAGTCACTTGCATTAGCTAGTAAATCCTGTAAGATTAATGCTATTACTGTGTCCTCTTTCCCTTCTACTCTACTAAGGACCTCACCAACTGCCTCACTCTGGGTCGGTGATGGGGAGATGGGTGAGGCTGAAAACTAGTCAATATATACATGTAATTTTTTCAGCTGAGATACAGACAAATATATCATACGAGGGAAGCTGGACACTCCGGCTAACAGATATTGCGTGTGCGTGTGTCCTAATACTCATGGCAGCAGCACAGCTATCAGCCAAGCCACCAAAACGACACCGACGACGAGAGCCCCGTACAGCCAGCGCCGCGGGAGGGGCGGCGCCCGCGCGGGAGGGAGCTCGAGGGGCTGCTGTGCCTCTGCCTCGCCCTCGAAGTGGAACTTGATCCCCTTGGCGAGCGGAGGGAACCTAGCGCCGCGGCCTTCGAGCTCCTGCTTGATGCTCTCCACCAGCGCGTCGTCTGCCCAGGGATAAGAGACGTTAATTTGCATATTCAGAGAAGGAGAGAGAGAGAGAGCCATAACTGCAATTCCCTTTATCCAAGCACAAGCCGCACACAGACCCCAACGCACCGCAGGCGGGGGGGAGGAGGAGCCGCGTGCTGCGTCTGCGCGCGGAGCTGAGCGCACGCACGGCGTCGCACACCCAAGGGCGCGGCAGGGGCGAGAGGCCCTGTAGGTCCAGCGTCAGGTTGGAGCCCTCGTAGGGGAGGGGGGGCAGGGAGGCAGCCGAAGGACACTCCAGCAGCCGAATGTCTAATAAATCAACATCAAGAATTAAAGTTTATCCTACATTAAGTAATATTTTCATATCAATTCAACACATGTAGTATGCACTGTACAAAGCCAGTTTCTGAAGACCACTGCCTCTTTCACGATTACCTTCACACCCGGTTTCACATAACATGTCAGTGACCATTACCTAGATGATGGAGGACATTCAGCTGCGGAAGCCTTCTCGCCAGAGCCCTCAGGCCTTGCCCGTCCGTCTCGACCCACGCTATCCTGAGACAGCTGGGGAGGAAGGGCATCTCTGCCTCCGTCAGGCGGCCCTCGAAACCTGAGGAAATATTGCTCAACAATAGCATTATATATATCGTTTATATTTTATCTTATTATACATATCACATTTATATTTTTTCATCAACATCACCAACATCATGGTTTCATCATGATCTCATTATCTCGTACTGCCTATCACTCATGCACTGCCAGGTCTTACAGAGAAACCGCAGCTTCTTCAGATGCGGGAGCCTTCTCGCCAGCGCCTTCAGTCCCTCCCCGTCGGTCGTGACCTTCAGCTCCTCAAGCATAGTGGGTAGGAGGGGCATCTCTGCTGCTGTCAGGCGCCCATCAAAATCTGCCATTTACACTGCATCTTGTTATTTCTATAATTATTATCTGTATACCGACGTTGTTGATATTACAATCATTATTATTACTGATTTGGTTACCATCGTTACTTATCTTTTGCTGCCATTATTGTCTATAAAATTTGCCACTGCCGTATTATCATCGCCATTCTCAAAAACCGTACCTAGAGTTTGAAGATTTGGCAGGTAAGGGAGCCTCGCCTGCAGAGCGCGCACCCCTTCTGCGTTAGACATGGTCATGAGCTCCTCCAGGCTCTCCGGCAGAAGCTGCATTCCCTTTTCTGTCAAGAAACCTTCGAACCTCGTCAGTCGGGAACGACTTCCTGGACCTGTGACCGCCTCAAGGCACAACTCAGAAAACTCTGCAGATTGCTTCAATAAACATTTCAGCTCTATCTCGACGTCCTTTCTGGCCAAATCTCTCATCGCAGACAGGACCTTCCTTGACGGGAGTTTCGGCGTGTCACGGAGGGCATGAACGCGCACGCAGCAAGTCTTGAGGTGGTCCAGTATAGGTAACAAACCGGGCAGAGAGGTTTCCTTAGCGTCAAGGCTTTCAACTTCGCTCAGTACCCTAGCACTTGCCTTCACTATACCTGCATGCTGCCCTGATGCCATGACCATTTGGTAATATCTCTGGCAATTATTTGCAGTCTCCACATAGTTATTGTTACCGTATAAGACGAGGCTGATGATGGCTGTGGCGACTTTATCCAGAAGGTTTTGCTGTGACAAGGATAATGTGCGCGTCATATCAGCGAGGACTTCCATTAATACATCCGACTTTGGTTTTGTTGTCGCCGAATATGCCAATTGCCTTGCCTCATTGGCATCTTCTGAATAGATTTCAAGAATCGGATTTTCAGAAAAGTCTACTTGTATGTTATTCATTCGATTGAAACGCACTAAGTAATTCTTATCATTAAAATTAGGTAGACAGGGTGAATCCAGCAAACCTGTCAAGTCTGGCAGAGAACGAGACACCCTTAATAGCTGCGCAACTACATAACCAGCGGCCCAGTGTTCTTGGAATCGGTTGTGTGGGAAGGACCAAATAGAAAAAATAGAAAGACCTTCTCGCGATTTCTTAGACACAAGAAAGCCTGAAAGCATTTCCTTGTAGGGTAAGTTCAGTGCAGAACACTTTTCCTTTAAATCCTCTACTGTTTCGCTCAGTAAGTTGTGTTCTTGTCTCTTCAGGCCTCTGAAATTCATGATACTCTTTAACTTTATCGTCAGCATCCTCGATGCCTTTCACTATCAATCTCTCTTCAACCTTGCCTACCATGAGCATTGTCAAATCTTCAAAGACGTCCTGTGAAGTCTGGTCTGGTGCCACGACCTCACGGATTATCAGTAGGACCAGAGTGAGTGGGACATCAAGCTCATCCTTCTCAAAGTCCATATTTTCGAGAATTGTCACTATTTTGTCCTTCAAGTTGGTCCTAAGGGTTGGACACTGCACAAACGCACCCAGAGTGTTTTCAATAAAATACAGACGGTCTTCCCTGCGTATTCCTTTGATTTCGACATTCATTACATTCGTCTTGCTCTTCATGATTTGAGTTAGCTCTTTTGCACAGCTTGGCCTCGTGGTTATCACAATGCGCATGTTGCCACGAATGATCAGAAGATCGGTTATGAATTTCTTAGCCTTCTTGCTCACTTCGTCATAACCGTCTAACAAGATAACAACTTGCATTGTCTGGAATAAACCCGCAAAGATATCAGTGGTAAGTCCAGATCCCTGAAATGTGTTATGAAGGAGATGCTTCAACAGGTCACTCCAACTGCTGATTGTGCAGCCTCGCAGCTGTAGGTAAAGCAGCAGAGAAACGTCTTGAAGTCCCTCAATTTGCGAAGGATCTCTCACCCACATCTCCAGCATGTGCTTCAGCAGCGTGGTCTTCCCTATTCCTCCTTCGCCTGATATTATGATCACCTCAGGCAGGCGACCATTTCGCTGCTTAACCTGCAGAAGATTCTTGTGGGAAATGTTGCAAGGCTGATGCTTCTGCTCCTGAGATGGCGACAGAGTGGACGTGTCTTCCACGATTACCAAGTTGGTGAAATTTAGACTAGGTTGAATTTTCAGATCCGGATACAGCCACTGAGCGAGAGTCACGTCCCACAGGTGAGGGTAGAACTCAAACAACTCTTGTCGACTCTCCTGCTCTACGTTCTGCCGAAGTTTATCCTGAAATGTTCTAATCTCTTGCTGTAGTTGCGGCAGTTCGTTCAGGTCAGTAGCTTGGAGGGGCTCTCTGACTTTCTGCAGGAGGTCCCGAAAATCCTGCTTGATTCCCCAGATCTCGTCCCGAAAGACGTGTGGTCGGATCCCGCGTCGGTTCCCGGCCAGTCGAAGGATCCTAGAGAATAAGCAGCCGAGCTTCCTCAATTCCTTCGTCAGCCTTTGATCCGACATCTGCTGCACGTCATTCGTGTGTGCTATGTTGTTCCTCTTCTGCTTAACCTTATACAGGAGGTGCTCTAGAGGCTGACCTGCCGGGGGGGAGGTCCAGACAGGGTCATTGGAACCAGACAGTCCACACATGAGTTGGAGAATGATATAGAGCAGGGAGATGTCGTATTGCTTAAACGGGGCACCGTTCTCTAGCAAATTTCTCTGTTCGCTGTTAAACTTCCGCTTGTAGTCTGCTCTCGTGTTTCCCAAACTAAGGAAATGACTCTTAACACACGGCCCCCCTTGGTACAGCCACTCAGCCACCTGCACAAATACCTCGCGGCCCTTGGTGATCATAGCCACCTGGTACCGAAAGCCATTCACCGTGTGCCTTGTGAGCTGGGTAGGGGCGCGGGGGGGTCGCTGCGGGGCTGCCATCCTCCCTGAGTCTCCAGGACCCTTTCCGCCTCCGCCTGCCCTGTCCTGTGTCCTGCGTGGGCGAGGATTTCCTTGACTATTTTTCTTTGAGTATTTCTTTATCTGAAAAAAAGAACAAGAACAACAGACTCAATATGAAATAAATAAGGAGAGGATGACTAATGCAAATATTTTTTTTTATGGCTTTCATATAGCAGCCAAAGGTCGCATACCTTTCAGTCTGTGGATTCAAACGTTATATATCATATGTTATTATATACGTATATATATACACACATAAATATATATACCAAAAGGAGAAAAGCCACTGTTTAAGTGGAAAGTTTCCTAAATCAAACTGCTGTGTAATTTCCCACATCCTCCCCCTCCCTCTAAACCCCGTCCTCCCTCCCCTCCCCTGCTCACGACCAGTCCTCCTACCAACCCTTCCCTTTCGCATCCCCTCCCCCTGTGAGAACGTCTTATACCTTTCCCCTTCAATATCATGAACACTCACACAACCTTCCTCCCCCCCCCCCCTTACAACCTCTACACCTCTGCCCACCAACCCTGCGAACACCCCACCCCCACCCTCTATCCGCGATACCCCCTCCCCTCCCTCTCCACCAGCCCCTTGTGGCACTCCTGACATCATATTTAAGCGAACAAACAAAAACTTTGGTAGCCGCCACCACGGGACTAGGGGTCCCGACCCTTAGACTTGTATAGATTTTACTAGTGGTGATTTGACGGAGTTGGAGTTCAGTATTTATTGATTGGTCATTTGCATATCTGCTCCTTGTTCATTCATAGTTCATTGTTTTCATGTTTAATAATTCTCTTAGTGATATTTTAGTAGTGATAGTTATTTAATAATGATTTTATATCGTAAGGAGAAGATCAGATTTATCGTTTGATAGGTACATAGGTATATTATGTATACTTGCGACGCACTGATCAAAACATTACAAACAGCTAAACAAATACATGCAGACGAATTACGGACATGCATGCACATAAATAAATACAGACAATCAATACACTGACAAAATAAACGTACAGACGAGTACAAGTATAAACGTATACGAATACGAACGAAAGATAACACTACACTAATGTATATTAGTGAACGAACACGATGCTCACTGAATGTTTGTTATATAGTCACTAAATGGAAGTCTCTGAACACACCGTCGGCTAGCGCTCGCTTTTATCAGGGCGCACGGAATGCGACACTTAGCACTGATCTGTAGCTGTAGCAATATCACAAAAGAAGTCCCCATCGACTTGTGTCACTGGCAGCGGCAAGGGAGCATCTCTTTCACGGTTCTGCCAGTTTTCCGGGGTTACCTCGGTGACCTGGTGGCCGTTTGTAAGCCTATGCCGCCTGAGGCGCTTTGTGCAATCAGACCGTTACTGCAGCGATTCGGGGACGTCGTCCGAACTGGCGAAACTGAGGTCATGGTGATGTCCAAAGCGTCCGTATCTGCGTCCGAAGACCTGTAGGGGATGACCTGGGCAGAAAGAGGTCACATGTGGCCAAGGAAAGGCGTGTTCACTACACCCTACCAGCCGACCCACGACCTTGCCGTCGAGCCAGCTCCCCCTCGCCCGGCACCTAAGCGCTTCCCCAACAATGCTGAGGCATCGGTTCCTGAGATGAGAAGCGAGGCATCGACGCAACACCGAGGAGAAGCTATATAAAGAACAGCAAGAGGAAGAACAAAGAAAAAAATCTTCCACCCAACCGCCAGTGGGACGACGCAACACACCACCAATTGCCTGGAGTCCCTGCCCCTCTACTACCCCCTCACCACCATAAGGGCCCATGGTCGTTGTCAACATCACAGAACGACCGGAAGGGCAACAAACAAACGAACAGGACATGGAAGGTTTCGTCGCCTCCAGAAAAAAGAGAAGAAAAGCACGCAAGGAGCGCCAAACATCCAAACCACTGCAAGGTGTAGAACGTCCCCAGGTAGTGTACTTATACATCACTAGTTGTCACCCTGACACAAAGGAAGAAGACATAGAAGACTTCCTTACCCAAGAATTTGAAAACATATCACATACAAAAGCATATAAGCCAGACATGACACATCAATATTATATAAGTGTCACAGTAACTATCAGAGGGAAAGACATACACCCAGAACTCTTCACAAATTCAAAGTATTTTTGAACAAAAACAAGTAGAAGAACGACCAGCTTGTTTGACGCAATCACACAATCAGCAAAACCAAAGGTCACATCGTACTATACAATCAAAATAGACCATATCAATTCGCAATCTCTCCTCGGTCACTTTGAAGAAATTGAAATGATGATCACGGAGAGAAACATCGACATCCTTTGCATTAGTGAAACGTGGCTTCATGAAGAAATGCCAAGTAATTTCATTAACATTCAAATTTTCAATGTTTATAGATGTGATGCAGGGGGAGGTGGGGGAGTATGCAAATACGTAAGGGACACCTTTAAATCAAATGTAATCTCCACCACAGTTGTAAATAATACAGCTGTAGAGGACATTTGGGTAACTGTACAAAGTAGTATGTACCCCTCCATTATTGGTACAATCTATAGACACCCCCATGCTACAGCTGAATCATTTGACTACCTCGAAGATGTTTTTAGAGAAATGTCAATGAAAAGAAAACCTTTTTTCATCTTAGATGACTTAAAAGATGACCTGAACAAACCTAATGCAAAATTAGCCGGGATCATTAAGAAAAACATATTAAATCAACTTATAAATAAACCTGCCAGGATCACAACGCACACCTCATCCGTGCTAGACATCATTATATCAAACAGACCGAACGTGCTAAAAAAATAGCATAGATGCCATTGCTCCACTTAAGACCATGCATGGATAAATGAGGACATCAAAAGAGCTATACATGACCGAAACAACACTCACAAATTTCTCAAAACAAATAGAACTGATATCGCCCTTCATTCTAAGTATAAACAAAATAAGAGAAGTGTTAAAACATTAATCCAATCAGCCAAAACAATTAATTTTCAAAATAAGTTCAATGACTGTAAACACGACGGCAAAGAAACATGGAAAACAGTTAAAACGTTAGCACAAAAAAAAAAAAAAAAAAAAAAAAAAAAAAAAAAAAAAAAAAAAAAAAAAAAAACACAGTCCCTAGATTCATTAAGTAGTATAGAACATCTTAACGACTACTTCGCAAAAATCGGTAGACTCACCTATGAACAGACAGCTGCTTCCTTGGCCCCACAAAACACAACCAGGACAAAGCTCTCAACAAATGCTTTCAGACCACAGCCAATAGGAGTGGAAACAACAGTCTTAACAATAAAACACTTACGTGAAACAAATGCTCTAGGTGTGCATAACATTGCTTTTTGATTCATCAAAGAAAGCTTACCCGCAATAGCTTTCTATTTAACTGTTATTATAAACACATCCATAGTCACCAGTACCTACCTATCACTGTGGAAACATGGCATCATAACACACATTTTCAAATCAGGAGATGCAGAACAACTGAACAATTATCGTCCCACCACTCTTCTCCCAGTGATATCTAAAGTGCAAGAAAAAAATGTTGCAAATCAACTATCAACATTCTTAGAATCCAATCACCTTATTTCCGAAACGCAACAAGGGTTTAGAATCCACTGAAACAGCCTTACTAAAAATCACAAACAAAATTTATGATAACATTGACAAGAATCAAATAAATCTACTCACATTGTGTGATCTGTCAAAAGCGTTTGACAGTGTCAACCATAAAATCCTGCTTAAGAAAATGAAAAATCGTGGAATAGACAACAATTGGTTCTGAAGTTATCGATCTACAGGAACGCAGTCAGTCAAAATTCGTAACAACATGTCAACTAAAAAAACAGACTCTTTCGGTGTCCCACAAGGCTCCATATTAGGCCCGATCCTCTTCACTATATTCATAAACGATCTATCAAACATTGCAAACAACTGTCTCCTTGTCCAATATGCTGATGACTCTCAGTTTCTTCACGCTGCCCCTGTAAGCAATTTATATGCATTGACAAGAAATACGCAACAGACTCTTACAGAAGCAAAGATGTATTTTGACAACTATGGCTTCAAACTAAATCTCGATAAAACTCAGTGCGTCTTTATAAGCAGTCGGCAAAACATAGCCAAAATCCCCATAAACACAATCATAGAATTTGAAGGCCATCATATCAAACCAAGCATTTCCGTCAAAAATCTACGAATACACTTAGACAAATACATGACTTTCGAAACACATGGACAACATTCACAAAAAAAGTGATGGGCACACCGTATTGTTGTTGTACAAACCCTTGCCTTAAAGCATTACAAACTACTGCTCCAACATATGGGGCTCAACCACCAAAACTCAAATACAAAAAGCACAAAAACGAAAAACTTTGCCGCAAGAGTGGCAATAGGCAACATAAATAAACATGAACACATAATCCCCCTCTTAAAATAATTTAAATGGTTAAAAGTTCCTCGTAAATGCCAATTTGATACATGTATACTCATTCACAAATTCATATAGGGCGCTAATCCTCATTGGTTAATGCCTCTACAAACAATTGGTGACAAAACAGGCATCCAAACCAAGCAGATTAACTCTCTGCACGTCAAAAGATCATACACGGAAACCGGGTCAAGGCAAATGCAAATCCGAGGACTCGAGATCTGGAACAACCTACCGCAAAACATCAGAAACATCTCCAACCGGATTACTTTAAAAAAGAAATGAAAGGAGTATCTCTTAAATTGTCAATGACATAAGGTATGTACGTGCAAAGCCAAACCATGTAACTCTATTTATAATGATGTGACCATCTTATTCTATTTAATTTTATTATATATCTCCCCTACCAATATATTAGCTATTGCTTCTACTTATTCTGTACTACAGTGCGATGCCACAATCTGTGTAAAAAGAAGAACCATTGTAATTAATGGAATAAAGTATTTTTACTTTGATTTTGAATTCTCCCTTATGCTGACCACCCTGTATCATCCGAACTGACCTGAGCTCATTTCGCTGCAGTTCGTCTGTTTTCACCAGCCCCGCCCCCCCCCCCCCACTCTCCCTTTCCTCTTCAGACCTGAAGATGGAATCCAGGTGATTTCAAAAGTGGAATCCAGTTTGATCATTGTGGGTTTCTCTTTCTCTCTCTCTCTATCTATATATATATGTATACATATATGATGTAATATATATAGTACATATATGTTGCACACACGTATATTACATATAAATGTTGTACATATATATATATATATAAATATATATATATATATATATATATATATATATGTGTGTGTGCGTGTGTGTGTGTGTGTGTGTGTGTGTGTGTGTGTGTGTGTGTGTGTGTGTGTGTGTGTGTGTGTGTGTGTGTGTGATGTACATATATATATATATATAGATGTGTATATATGATGTACATATATATATAGATGTGTATATATGATGTACCCAAACATACACACACACATATATATATATATATATATATATATATATATATATTTATATATATACATATATATACATATATATATATATATATATATATATATATATATATATATATATATATATATATATATATATATATATATGATGTACACACACACACACACACACACACACACACACACACACACACACACACACACACACACACACATATATATACATTTGTCAACATAAATGCGGTTCATCCTTCCTTGTGGAGGCCATTAGGACCCTACAATATCGACTCTACGAACTCCGGAATGAACTCGGGGCGAACACCTTCCCTGTAAGTGCCAATTCATGCGCTCAGATTATTTGTGTTAACTCAAGGTGACTGATACCACTGCGTAGAACTCGTTCCACGATTTATTGGAATGCGGTCAAACCTGTAATCAATAAATAATCAATAAAATATCAATTATAATCCAATACAATAATAATCATAGTTACTCTTACAATTCGACTTAGATTCACTAACGAAATTTGATTAGTACTATAGAAAGAATACATTTTACTGTTTGCTAAGAATATCACTATACCTTACTGCTTAAGGTAAACAACAACATATATGGACACTAATCTATATCTATACATGAATGTGTATGATACATACGCATAGCGGGAACAGTCAAGGCCTTTAGCGTCAGAAGTCCTCAGATCGGTCCTTATGTACGTGTTGTCGAGCCAGTATTCACTCTCAAATTGCTCTATAAACCTGTGATGGCCCCCCTTTCGTGAGACAACCTTCCTTTCATATATACGTCAACACTAGGGACAAGGCCTAATTCAGCACATATATACAAACGGAGGAACACGGCTATACACGTGATACTGATGCCAGTAGCTACGTCATGCTGATGTTGATAACAGCGGATGCATTCCCCATGAGCTGGTTCTCCAACTACAGCAGGAAGATCATGCTCAGCGAGTCCAGCACAAGGCGAAGTTACACCGTATATGCAGCAAGAGTAGATGGACTAAAGCTGGACGCAGTGACTTGCTCAGAAACATGTCTTCAAAAACCTGACTCCCCTGGAAAAAGAAGCCCTCCCCCTAGACCTGAAATTCAGCATCGGGCAGGATAGCAAAGACCTAATCGACTACGTCATCACGAACCACCGCTGGGCCGATAATGAAGTCGACAAAGGGTTCGTCCAAGGGATTGCTGCATGCTGCATGGCTTATGCGTCGTCACGCCCCCCGACTGTCCCACGCAGATATATCACCGCGCTGAAGGGCCTTCGCGACGACGAGACCATCGTTATCACCGACGCTGATGAAAGTGGGGGTATCGTTGTTATTGATAAAAGTGAGTATATACATAAAATGAACAATTTACTTTCCGATGCTTCTGTTTACAGGAAAGTAACGAAAGGTGAGGGGGAGATGGAAGCTGCCAGATTCAAGAAGAAGGCGAGGGATTTACTCCTGCGTTCAGCTAAAGGTAAAGGTCTACTTCACCTGCTGGAGGAGGCTTCCCGCAACCCGTCCAAGAGAGGTCTCCCGAAGTTACACAAGGCAGGCATACCGATGAGACCGATCACCTCTGGGATTGGCAGCGCTCCCCATCGTTTGGCTAAGTATTTGGCTAAACCTCTCTCCGGCGCTATGGGGGTCATCAGTGATTCCCACCTGAAGAACTCTGGGAACCTCATCAGACGTCTTCAGAGTTCCGGGTGTTAAAATAAAAAGATTGCCAGTTTTGATGTAAAATCTCTCTTCACCAATGTACCCACAGACGGAGCAGTTCGAGCAGTCGAGAGGGTCACCAGCTCCATGACAGATGCAGGACTTCCATTGCCGAGACATCACTTCGTTCGCCTGGTGAAGTTATGCGGCCACTTCGAATTTGCTGGGGAAGAATACCAGCAGATAAGTGGTCTTGCCATGGGCTCTCCCCTGAGTGCAGTCATGGCCTGCCTGTTCATGGAGACGCTGGAGAGGGATAATTACAAGGATATAATCAGCAGGCATTCAACTTGGCTTCGATACGTAGATGATTTTCTGTCCCCAGAAGGTCGTGCTACAACATACACTGACGCGACGTAACTTCGTCCACGAGAAAATCCAGCTCACCGTGGAGAAATTACCTTTCTTGGACACTCTGAGCCATCGGGGGGATAACGCCCTACGTTTCTCTGTATATAGGAAGCCTACTAATAAAGATGGTTATATCCATTACTACTCCGCCCACAGCAACAAAACAAAATCTGGCGTTGTAATCGGCTTTTTCCTCGAATTTCTCGAGGATGAGATTGCCTATGTAATTAATTCCTTTATGAAACATAAATATCCCAGAGTCCTCCTACTAAATCTCAGAAAGAAGGCGGAGAGTATACTCACAAGGCCAAACCCTGTACCTTCTTATAATGATTTTCTCGTATTACCGCCGTGTAACATTTCCCAAACGATCAGCAGATACTTTGGCAATACTGTGAGAATCGCCAGCACATCCGGGAAAAAGATACATGACATGATATGGGACAAGAAACAGCCCGAAAGCAACCCCAATAGTGCTGCATATCGCATACCCTGCAGCAGATGCGATACAGCATACTTTGGGGAAACAGGCCGTGGTTTCAGCACCAGGATCAGCTGACATCCGTCACCATAGGACTTCCAACGCCATGGTGGTACATATAGATGAAGCTGGACATCTACCCAATTGGAAGGATGCGAAAATAGTCCATGGAGGACTGAACAGGCAGAACAGAAAAAAATAAGGAAGCTGCTTACATCGCGACGGAGAATAACATCAACGCAGCGTCGGGTAGATTCAAACTATCCAAAGTCGCGGCAGCAATTATACGAACAACGAATGGGAGGTTCGTCAGCTCATGCCTGATATGTATATGCACTGTAATTCCCTTGATGTATGTATTTCTGACGAAGATATAAGCAAAACCGGTCAAATACATCTCTTGTATTGTTTAGATATTCATTCTCATTCATACCTTTTCTACACACACACACACACACACATATATATATTTATTTATGTATATGATGTACACACACGCACACACACACACACACACACACACACACACACACACACACACACACACACACACACAAACACACACACACACACGCACACACACACACACACACACACACACACACACACACACACACACACACACACACGTATATATATATATATATATATATATATATATATATATATATATACATTCTTAGATACGCACACACACACGGTCGAACCCTGTGACGAGAGGCTAACACAAAACCTCAATTTCCTGTTGATATAGAGCTCCAACTTCCTCCATAAGTGCACCTATAGTGTGATAAGGTTCGCAAGACCTAATAAAATAGAAAAAGTGATTTGAAGTGAGTGGACTTAGAAAGTTAAGTGTTTTTTTTTTAAAGTGACACTCCCCCTGTGAAAAAATTGAAGTTCGCACATGTGCACTAAGGTTCGTGACGTCTCGAATCGCTCAGTAAGCACCTCACCTCACCCTTCCTCACCTCCCCCCGTCGCTGACTCCGACCGCACTATGGATCTTGAAGCCCTGAAAGTATTACTGGACGACCAAAAGAAATTTGTGAATGAAACAATTTACAGGATCGATCGTAAACAACATGAAGCCATCAGATCAAGCGATCGTAAAATCAATGACCTGATCAACGGCCTGGAATTCACCCAAGAAACGATGGACGAACTGGCCGCTAAAGTGACTAGTCTGGAGAATGAAAATCGCCGTCTCTCCTCTGACCTGCAAGCCACTCTCCGAGAAAATAATCACCTCAAGTCGGAACTCGAACGAATCGATGAGCGGCATGACTACCAAGACGACTAAGACCGCCGTAACAACCTTCGAGTTTGTGGCATTGCAGATGATGACCCTCAGGACAACTGGGAGCAGTGCCAGGTGAAAGTTGCTAAGCTTCTGAGGGAAAAGCTGAACGCCAGTCCCTCTTTCGAGCGCGTGCATAGAGTACGGATGCTGGCAACCAGCCAGACGGATATTCATAAATGAAGATTTCTGTCCCGGCACAATAGCAGCAAGACGGTGGCAAACGGACAGCTACCATGTAGCAAGACAAGAAGGAAAATTCCCCTACTTTGACAATCGCACGCTGATAGTCAGGGAAGGACAGGCTGGAGGAGATCAACGCGAGCGGGAAGTGGACGGTGTCCCGGAGTCTCCGCGCGCCGTCGCCGCAAGCCCACCCGCATCCATGCAAGAGTTCCCACATGCGCTGTCCACGAGTCCCCGACTGCCGCGCCCACTCTCTCCTCGCCCAGCCCCCTCAAACGCCGGGCCCTCTCCAAGGCGATGCCAGGGGGTGCCACGAACGCCACAGGGAGGCCGACGCAGCGCGAGAGGAAACAGACTCAGGTTTACCAGTCATCATAGTAAGGTTACTGAGGTTAACGTTATCATAAATTCCAATTTATGATGGATACCTTCATATTTCCGTTCAACGATGTTAGTGATCTCGAATTGTGCAATACTCTTCATTATGCTGCAACATCCTTGGATAACTTGGAAAAAATAAATTACTATAATTTTCCATCCAGTACCTCTGAGGTCACAAATCAAACTGACCCAGACATATATCTCTAGTCTGATTTAGGCCTCGATAATCCGGAGTGCAAATACTATTTCACTAATTCTCAGCTCAACAATGTCCTCCAGCTGTCTAAAAAAGGTGTCTGTTATAAGTCTAAATATTAACAGCATCCCTCACCATCTCGACACATTCATAGACCAATGCTTACATCCACTGAACTACAATTTTGATATCTTGTCCGTCTGTGAAACCAAATTAACTACATATATACAACATCTCTTTAATGTACCTAATTACAATGCCTTCACTAACAATCTATCCCGCCAAAGTGGGGGTGTGGCCTTGTATGTGAGGAATTGCCATGATTCACAACTACGGCCAGAGTTAACTAATATGGAGCATTGCTTAGAAACTCTTCTTATAGAAATTAAAAATCAAGAGGTAAATCTGGTGGTCGGCGTAGTTTACAGACAGATATAAGCACACACACACACACACACACACACACACACACACACACACACACACACACACACACACATATATAAATTGACACAAACAAACACAGTGACGTGTACTCAAAGATGAACAAGAAAATATCCACAGTACTGTGGCTTTTCCTTTTCAAATATATATATATATATATATATATATATATATACATATATGTGTATGTGTGTGTATATGTACATATATATATATATTTATATATACATATATGTATATATATACATATATATTCATATATTTACATAAGTATATATATATGTGTATATAGACACACATACATACGTATATATGTATATATATATGTATATAAATATGCACTTTTAAATATGAAATTTATGTACGTATATGAATGAATAAATAAATCATTATATACATATATAAATAACTAAATAAATATGAATATACACACACAATTATATATACACACTTATATTTATATATACATATATAGCAAACAAACAACACTAGGAAACACTCATGCGAAGTTTACAGGCCTTTTGAGTAGCGCAACTGAAGTCCCGACGCGTCAGGTTTTCTTCAACCTACGATCCGTTTGCGGGTATGACGTCATGGTTTCATTTTTAGTGCCCTAAACCACAATAGATGCTCTCCCTATATATTTCAATCATAACTTCAAGTCCGCAGTCCCAAGTAATATAGATTAATTTTTTTTTTATTATGCATTATGTAATTAATATAATCGAAAATCTTTACAGACCACAAGACTCCATTAGTGATAAGAAGTAAATAATCAAAATATTGATAATAGTATAGCTTTCTGGTGTATTTGTGATACATCGCTTTTGTGTGTGTGAGAGCCCGTGTAAGTCAAAAACCTACCCCCCCCCCCGCTATCTATTAAGTATATATTACTGAATGTTCCCAGATCTTCCTTGTAGATTTTTTTTTTCCATGTCATATTTAGGTTACTTCTATTAATTTACGAACAAAACTCCAAATATGAAGGTAATCTTAAATTATTAATCAGAATTATCGGAAAGTACTTACTGCATATTGTTTTTCAGCATAGGCGAAAAATACAAATACTGATTTAAGTCACTAACAAACAGATCATTACAAAGTGTTATGTGGTTGATGCTCAATTAAAAGACAAGTGTTAGGAAAAGAGACTAGGACTAAAAAAAATTATATTCTATATCTATAAAACGCTTACTTTCACAATTAAGCATTATTTCAAATGTTACAAATAATAGTTTGTGTGTCCTTGTCACCAGTCCCAACAACCCTCTATCCCTCTCTCTCTCTCGCTCTGTGTATACATGGCCCTCTGTGGTCTAGGCGATTAAAATATTGATATAATTGATGATGAAAACAATAACAGAGCTGCTTGCAAGGAGATCGCTCTCGGTCCGCTAACAAGCAACAGACAAACGCGATACTATGAGTCGTCAGCAAGCCTTTGAGAGGTCTGACATGACGTTCTCAACTACAAAAAAAAAAAAAAAAAAAAAAAAAAAAAAGCTGCCCAGGTACTCAACAAGTCTTCTCTGCAGCTTCCTGGACGACAAGACTGCCACAAAACGCATGGAAACCCACCTAGGCACTCTCACCCACCATAGTATCTGAGAAGGAATCGTTTTATCGCCAACCCTTGAAATTCTGTATTCAGCCAGTCTGCCAGAACCAACTCCATACAGCAACTGTTTCCCATGCAGACGATATCAAAAAGATATCACACACCCCTCTAAATCACAACACTTCATGAAACGAACAACAGAACGAGCTATTCAGACATCAACACATTTGAAACCCACGACCAATCACAGTCAACAGCATTGACATGCCATACACTCACAGAGGAAACAATCTTGGATTCCAGTTCACAAGCACAGGCTTCACAGCACACGCCGACCAAAGAATAACACACGCACAAGTAACCAACCTACCAAACTAAGACGACTTTCATGCTGCTCACCACAGACCAAACTCAGACTCTACAAAGGAACTGTCAGACCCATTCTAGAATACACAATTATCCGAGTCTCCGCTTCGCGTATCTGACTTATCTAATCTTATCTTACCACGGCCCGTCATTTTGCCCACATCGTGCCCGCCTAGTGGGATCAACACTAACTTTTATAAACGGAGAGATTTCAAGGACGGAACAGGTTACAAACCGCTACGGACTCTGACTCGATTACCTGTGATTATGGGATTACACTTATGCAATTGCAGATGGCAGACACGCGAGTAAGAACACAAGCAAGATGGAGAGAAACAAATAATATAAAAAAAAGCCTACTATGTTTTACCATAACAATTCGATTGTTCCTATGTTCATGCCCTATGTTTTCTTTTGTTTATTTTCGTGACTCAGCATTCATATTAGATACCACGATTCTCCTTCTGTTTTTAACTCTGATGCATAGTCAACTGATTAGTCATACTCTGCATCGACATTGCTTCATATTTAGTTTATTTTATTCACCATTTACATTGAACAATTATCACCATATATATAGCTTTTATTATGTGAATTTTATAGGCTTTGTTTGTAGCATCCCGAAACCCCTTTCAGTTTGATACATTGTTTCAAGTTGTATATTGTACTTGATATACTGGTATGTTTTTTAGTTACAAGCAAAAGATTGTAGAAGCTTCAAATAAAATGGAAAAAGTACGTGACTACTCTGCAACTTTTTTTGTTTATACGCACCACTCTTCGCTTTACAAGAATGTGGAAACTTTTAAATGTATTTCTCAGATTCAAAATACCTTTTTTTTTTATTACATACATTATTCTTCATATGAAAAGTTGAAGTTGCTTAATGACTTGCATCTTGTCTTATTCACCGCGAGTGAGCTCCGTGTCCAAATCGGACAACTGGATAATTCCAATGATCACGGACCTTACCTGACTTATTAATTGAATTATAGCAACAAATCAAGATACACAGCCTTTTAAAAATATTTTGGAGCCATTAAGGTTATGTAAAGGTACAGAATGATTTTGAAGACCTTCATTCCACCGAAGAATCAAAAACAACCGCCGAGTTGGCCAACCGGAACCCGATTAGCGATTTGATTCTGTTTATAATCGACTGGCCTGTTGCTGCCTCTCCGCATAGTGCCATTGGGTGACCTTTGGCCTCGAAAGGGGGACGTTATCTCTGCGGAGAACACTCGTGAACCGCCAAACACGAGTACGTGCAATCAGTACCTGTTAACTTTACCTAGATCCTGCAGCGTAGAAGTCGGAGGCGATCCCGCTTCTGCCACCGAACCTGAAAGATGATAAACAAATCGGGGCTTCTGTATCTCCAACTCAGTTTAGGGTACAGTGACCTACCCAACATCACATACGGATAATGCAAGAGCCGGAGACTGAAATTCAAAGGCTTAGTTATTACACCACGAAATTCTTTATCAGACATGCGTAGCTAGCTCTATTTATTATTTTATTATTTGTGTTGTTCTCCTATTATCATTGCAGTTATTCCATTACCTTGATTATAAGTATCATAGTTATGGTTATATAATTTTTGTTTATTAAAATAGTAATGATCATAAAATCGACAATGACAAGAGATAATGATAAGAATGTCACTGGTAACAGTTATGATAAATACAGTAAAATTGCAGATTAAATCAACTTAAGCTCCCTAAGTCTTCCGTTTATAATCGTTTATAAACCCCAAGCAGATTATACCATAAAATAAAGCGTATAAATCGCGATCAGATAAATTGCCGGTTAGGGTAGCAAGAGGAAACACAGGAGTGAAAAGATCGCAATGGAAAAAATATATGTATAAGTTTTGAAGATATTATAATGTTACGATAATATACACTATGTTTTTCCATGCAGTCTTTAACGAAAGTTAGTTGTCATAATACTTATAAAATATAAGACTATATTTAGATTTCCTCTAATACCAATATTTTACTGATGACGCTTGGTCATCAGTAACAGGATTATATAGATTATAATTGATATCATCTCCCCCCCAATCCTTTGCCCGTTGTTGTCGTAGGGGAGGCTTAGGAGACGGAGACTGAGACCCAATGATGGGGAACTCCTCAACCTTGGGACTCAACCATCGACTCAACTAATTTTGCATGGTCTTTTTTTCCCACTTATACTTTTCGTTTCAGTTTCTTCACCAATCCCTTCTACTATCCACCTCCTAAGGTGTGAGAGCCGTTCTGAAAGGATGTAAGGCTGACTGTGTCAGTCCTGAACGGCCTGAGGGAATCATGGGCACGGTATTCCCCTGCCATACCTGGCCCTTACCCCTCAAGGGGGCCCTGAGGGTGGACTGTTTTTTTTTCCCAATATAATCCAGGCTTATCATGGCCAATAATGAAGATGTAACCCCACTATTAGGGGCAATGAGGCTTGCCCCTTTATCAAATAGCCCCAATCCCGGCTCCCCTTTGACCACGGCTCCGAACACTGCAACAACTCCCCCATCATCAATGCATACTAGTACAGTATCAACCCTAATCAACAACCAACCCCCAGGAGACATTTCTACTCTCCCAACATGCTCAACTTCAACACCTTTACTCCCACAACCTTCTTCATCAACCACCCCATCTCCCCTTATTACTACCTTACAACCTTATTGCCCACCTCCCCGTAACACTACCCCCCTCAACACTACTCCCTCCTCCACACGTCCCCGCACTTCTACTACCCCCCACCTCTACAAGAATCCTAAATATTCTATTTAGCCCAGCCAAATGGGACCGATTTTTCGTGATCCCTCCCACAGCTCCCTACTCTCAAAACACCCTCCTCTTCCAACAATGCCTCCAAAAACAAGTAGGCAAAGTCTCTTTCCGTAGCCGACCCGACTACTCCCGTCTCGTCACAGTAACAACTGAAAACCAAGCTATAGCATTAACAAAACTAACTGATCTATGTGGTAATCCCATCCCTACAGAACCTCATCCAACCCTCAATACTTGCACTGGAACTGTCTCTATCTCCCCAACAGATTGCCCAATCCATGACAAAGAATGGTCAGATTGTGGAGAGGACTTACTCGCTTGTCTCACAGACTATGATGCAACATATGTACAATGCTACTCCATTCCTCCCAGAGGAAATCGTAAGAAATCCATCAACATTGCCAAAATTACTTTCCGTAGACATGACCTTCCCTTAAATGTTTACATAGGTGGGGAATCCCTACCTGTCCGACCATACCAACCTCCTCCTCGTCAGTGCCAAAATTGTTGGCATTTTGGACATCCTGCCAAACATTGCCGTTCCACAGCCAGATGCCCGCTATGTGCCCAACCTGGCCATACTCGATCAAATTGCTCTGCACAATCACGCACATGTGCAAACTGTGGTGGTCCCCATAATGTATTTTATAGAGGCTGCCCCACCTACAAATTTGAGTCTGAGGTAGCAACTCTCAGATTCAGACTTGGACTCACTCTACGTGAAGCCAGACAAGAAACACGTCGACAAGGCTTTTCTCTTACCCCCAACTCCAGTAATGTCGCTCACTCTGCCAATTCCCATACCTCCCAAGCTCCTACACCCTCTCCTAAACCCAACCCCCCTCCATCTAACTTCCCCTCTTCTACCTCCTACCTTCCCCAGTCAAACTCTTTTGCCATCCTTAACCCAGACACTACAATCTCTACCCAAACAAATTCTTTTGCCATCCTAAATCCAGACACCCCAATCTCTACTACAGCCCCAACACCTTCCCCTCTCCCTCCCCGCACTACCCGCAGCAGACAGAATAAACGTTCCACCCCCTCTTCCCCTACCTCACAATCACCTCCACCTTCCTTTGCCCCTATTTATCAGACACCAGACTTATCTCTTCCCCCCCCCGCACAAGAAAACCTTTATCTCACAAAACTCTACAACCAACCCCATTACAGAAACTCTTGAAGATATCCAGAACTACATAATAGAATCCCAAACTGATACTCATCCACCTTCAAATTCTACAATTACCGCTCCTTCCACACTCAAAGTGACTGCCGATATCCACCCTCCTCCTACTCATATTCTCCCTACACCCAATCCTCCTACCCCATCCCAACAACCCCCCCCCCCCCCCCGACTCCACCTACCTGTATTAACCCTCCCACCATCCCCTCTATCCCTTCCACTCCCTCCTAGATACACACGTGAATCCCTCATGTCACAAATACCCTCTTCCCCAGACCCTTTACCTCCCGACACCCCTCCTGATACAACACCACCTCCCCAACCTCATTCTTTATCCCACCCTCTAGCACCTTCCCCTTCAAATTCTCCAACAAGCACTGCAATCTTTGCCACTAAATCAACGAAAGTATAACTATCCTTCATCGGAACATTCGCGGTTTCCGCTCTCACAGACCTGACCTCCGACATATCCTCTCTTATAACCCATCCATTATATGCCTCCAAGAAACTTTTCTTACACAATCTCCAATACCAATCCCCAATTACCATTTTGTTTCTTCCCCACACTCCCTTTATGTCTCGTCTATACTTATCAACCAAAAAACACCTTATGTCATACCTCCCTTTCAAACCACTGTCCTTTGTACAGTTATTCGTATCTTTCTTCGCCGCTGGATCACAGTGATTTCAATATACTTCTCCCCTTCCCACCCCATTAACTTTGTTGCTTTTGAAAACCTAATTTCCCAACTTCAATCACCTTTCCTCATAGTAGGTGATTTTAACTGCCGCCACACTCTTTGGGGTGATTCTATCACCAACACCCGTGGCCGAGCTCTAGAACGCTTCCTATCCACAGCTGATCTTATTATTCTAAATACAGATCGCCCCACACACTTTGATACACGCACGCAGTCTTTTTCATGCATTGATCTCTCTCTATGCTCCCCTTTTCTTCATTTAGATTTCCACTGGTCAGTTCTAGACCACTTTCCCTATAGCGACCACTTTCCAGTTCTCCTTTCTCCAACTTCATATGTACCACTTCCCAACTCCCCACGCTGGTGCTTTGATAGAGCTGAGTGGCATACTTTCACTTCACTCTCTACTATTCATACCCCTCCATCTTCCCTCTCATCCGTATCAGAAATGATACAATTTTTCATAACTACAGTCCTAAGAGCTGCCCATACAGCTATCCCTCGAACCTCAAGACCCTATACCTCCAAATGTGTTCCATGGTGGAATTCTGATTGCACTAAAGCACTCCGTGTAAAACGTGCAGCCTGGAACAGTTACCGCTACAAACGAGGTACCCCTCATCAACTATCAGCTCTTATCTCCTTTAAAAGAGCATCTGCCTGTTTTCGTCGTACAATCCGAAATAGTAAAACCAATAGCTGGCGAAATTATGTTTCCTCAATTACATCCTCTACATCTATCTCAAATGTTTGGCGCCGGATACATAAACTATCAGGCAAACATCCCCCCCATCCAGCCCCCGTCCTCCATATTCGAGATACCCTCATCTCTGATCCTCCCGAAGTCGCTAATGAACTTGGTGACTATTTCAGCCAGGTCAGTAGTGGCTCTCACCTTTCTCCACACTTCTCTTCTATTAAAACCATCAGGGAACGTACCCCCATTATCTTCACCCTATCCTCTGCTGAGTCCTATAATGCTCCCTTTTCTTCCTCTGAACTCAATGCTGCCCTAAAATCGTGCCGCAACACTCATGAAGGCCCTGACGGTATTCACTACCGTATGCTCCGACAACTCCCATCTTCCTCATTATCCTTCCTACTAACAACTTACAATCACATATGGACATCAGGAAATTTTCCTTCTCATTGGCGAGAAGCTCTTATCCTCCCTTTCCTAAAACCCAATAAATCGGGTACCCTCCCTCAAGACTATCGCCCCATCGCACTAACTAGCTGCTTATGCAAACTACTAGAGCGAATGGTTAACTTCCGCTTAATGTGGTATCTTGAATCCCACCATCTTATCTCACCTTCCCAGTTTGGTTTTCGCCGTGCCCGAAGCACAGCTGACCCCCTTGCTCATTTTGAGACATATTACATCCGCATTTACACGCCATGAATCCGTACTAGCTATGTTTTTTGACCTAGAAAAAGCATATGATACGACATTGAGGTACCATATTCTCCAACAATTGTCCTCTCTAGGCATATATGACACTCCACTTCAATACCATTCCTCTGGTAAATTCCTAGGCGTCATTTTTGACTCCAAACTATCCTGGCGAGACCATATCCTTTATATCAAAGAAAAAGCTCGTCGCCGTCTCCGAATTTTACAAACCCTATCCCATTTATCCTGGGGCTCAGATCGCAAAACTCTCCTTCATCTTCATGTCACCTTAATCCTCTCCACTCTATATTATGGATGCCATATATACTCCTCTGCCTCAACTTCTCTCCTTGCTCACCTTGATACAATCCACCACTGTGGTCTTCGCTTAGCCCTAGGTGCCTTCCGCTCCTCTCCAGTTGAGAGCCTGTACACTGAATCAGGCATACCATCTCTCTCTCGACGCCGTGCCCTTCTCTCTCTCCGATGTTATGCTCGATTCCACCAACTTCCCCTCACTAAACTAACTATCCCACGATCCCTACTTCCTACCTTTGCTTCTTCTCCACGTTTACCTACTCCTTTATCCACTCGCATGGATAACCTCCTCTCCCATTCCCCTTTTCCCCATCTCCGACCCCTCGCGTTCTCTGTCCATTCAGTCCATCCATGGCTTATACCTAGCCCCCATATTTGCTCCTCTGTCTACCCTGACCCACCAAAATCAAATATTCCTCCTACTGTCCTTCTCACCCATATCCTTGACCATGCCTCCACTCACTCCTCCAGTATTCCCGTCTACACTGACGGCTCCAAAACCACCTCCGGTGCTGGTTTTGCAGTAATCTTCCCAAC